>NC_092568.1:33742500-34045000 GCF_037975245.1 Apostichopus japonicus | reverse complement strand
TAATTGGCGGTGAGAAGATTCCCCAAGACGCTTGGGTTTTAATCCTGAGGTGGGGGTGGGGGGCATATCCTTCCACTTTGTCGCGAGGAGACACAATATCAAATGTGCCCGCTCCCTCCCCACTTGTGCACATTTATAAACCACAATTCACTGGATCATAATTTGTTACAACTCTTATATTCTTCCGAGTTCAGTTAGTCAGGAATTGTAGAAAACATCAGGTAAGGTGTTTTTTTAGTTTGCCCTCGGGTCTGGCCAATCCATTAAAACTTGGATGGTTCCTTTCCGTCTGACTTTCACTCTGGTGTTGATGACGTGTTCTTTTCTATACTATAAAGCAGTGGGATAGCGAGGAAACTTTTCTTCAAAAACTTGTCAAAATTAGTTGATAGATATATAGTCGAGTCGGTCTGTAGTCCCTGAGAGTACCAATCTGAATCTGCCCCCTCCCCCTCCCGTGTACCTGTGTAAATGATACATTGCGACTGCATTAGAACCTATTTTGTTCACGAACATGGCCGAGTGACATGTTGACGTCACACAAAATGAAGATGTTGCACAAGTGGGTAACATGAAGACAATAGGCAAAATACCACGTAAAAATAACAGCGATCAGTCAATATGAGTGAATTTCAAAGCCGTGTCAGCTTTTATATAGACCGTACATTACGCCAAGGGAGGGGGGGGGGGTGACCAGGTCACGTTTATAGTAGGTGCACCTTCACGCATTACCTGCATCACGGTCTAGTAGATATGCTAACTTTTCTGTCAAACATAGCTATAAGCCTTCCATTTTTATAGTACATTTATCATAAATATAATTATAGGGGCGAACCACTAAGATCCCTGGGTAAGCTAAACAGTTGGTTGCCTTATTTGTGGAAATATGTTTATTAAAAGGACAGAAATTGTGTCGATAGTCAGCATCATCTATAATAGTGATATCCATTCTTCTGCAGTGTTTTTGTAGCAAGTACCTGCGTTTTCTAGGTTTGGCTTAGTATAAGGATTACTAACATTGTTTTAGAAAAATTGTGGCTTGTTTCTCGAATATTAAAAAATGGTCAGTTAATTTTAAACCAATGATTGCTTACATGTGGTTGTTATATTTTGGTACTTTAATTAAAAGTCTTGGTAAGCCTGGCCAATTTTGCTTACAACAGCAAACACTTATTTGGTGTAATGAATTATGTTGTCAGAGAAGGATTCATGCCAGGGACGTGATAAACTTATACCAGAATGCACAGATATGCCTTGAGTTATTAATACATTCTGAATAATTTAGTAGTCAAATATTGGAATATTGCGGACATTGGCTTAATCGACATAGATGCATTTAATATTATGCATTGCTAGCAAATGCAAGTTATTTTCACACATTTTTAACTGGATAAATTCACATATTGATATTTGCTGACTTTACATATTTTATTTCCAAGTACAAGATATACAGAATGATCGATAGGATATCATGGTTTACAAGTATCTCACACTTTTGCCTGTGCTGACTAAATAAATATTAGTTCGGTACAGACAGCTCCCTGTGTGCCACTCTAAACAGTTGAATCCCCACTTATGGCTTCAGACTATTAGAAAAGACAATAAAACTGAAAGCTTGTAAAATTTCAAAATCTATTTCGAATCAGATTTGTGTTATAGTTCCTTGATAGTACCGGTAGTTGCTAATTTCATATCATAATGCTTCATAAATAACATTATTTCTCATAACAGAAATTTAAATTTATACAAAGGATCATTGTATAATCTTATAAATATTTACTGTCAGTTTTTACAACTAGTGAAGTATCTTTAAATATTCTTCATCCAGGTAAAATTTAAAGACAAAGTTCAAGACAAAGTTCACAGCAAAGCAAAGTTCAACAAACAACTGATAAAGTGCTTAAAACCAGACTGAAAGTAAATATAGTATTATCATACTATCTGATATGAGGTTAAAAGTGAAGTCCAACAACTAATGCAACTGGCAAAGAGGGTTATACGAGGCAGGCAAAGTATTAACAAATGTAAAGTTTCATAATGAAGTTCAACAACTTTCAAAATTGGGTAACATCAAAGTGAATATTGTGTTAAATCATCATATATCCAGTTTAACATATTTAATCTCATTCAAAGGGTACTAGGAAAACTGTGATCAATTAAATAATACAATCTTTTAATTTTCAAATGATATATATCATCTTTAGTTACAAAAGTAACAAAAATATGTCTGGAGAGAATATTCCACAACCCATAAAATCACCCTTCCTTTACATAGGGCAGCATGCCGAATCTACAGTTGGTAAACATCTCATAACATGAAAGAGTTTCCGACAAATTCTTCCTCATTCTAACACAATGGCTTATCTAGGGGAAGGGTATGTTTTTCCTTTTGTTGGTTCATTTTTAACCATCAACAGAACAACACCAGATAACATCAAAACATCAGCATTTCAACACAGATTCAGTCCAGTCTGTAATTAAAATGAGGGATTATCTCCCATTCCAAAGTGTATCCACCTGTTAATGTATAGTAGAAGCACTAGGCAGGTCCCCACGTTGGTGAAGCCGCATGGGGGGGGGGGGTTATACAGTAATGTATCATATCATATATCTTGTGTAAACTTTTCATATTGTCCCTAGGGTACTTGAAAAGTCATATGGAACACTTGACTGACGAATGTGCTTGATTTCACTTGATATATCATTTTCAAAGGTACGTTTAACACAATACCACCACACATTTTCTAAAGTCAAATCTATCAGACATAAGTGAATACATTAAATTATTTGTCTCCTTACTTCCTCTCTTATTGTAGTTTTTTTATTTATTTATTTTTTTTGCAAGCGTGTGTCATCCTTGTTTGTGTTATATTTAACATATTATTAAACATGAACAGAACATATATACACTGAATGCCATGGGCGGAATTACGGGGGGGCAAGAGGGGGCATTTGCCCCCCCACTTTTTTCCCAAATCTTAGTTCACTTTTTTGTCGTTTTTGCAGACAAATGTGCACAACCCTAATCGAAATTATTCCCCCACAACAGCTCTATCAAATAGGCCTGTTTGTTTCGAATCTATAAGTCGAATTTGTATTTAAGATCGTAACATGTAGCATGCAGAATAACTGGAGCTAGCACATGGTTCGCAGCACAGGTTACGAATCCTGGAGCTAACACACTATAGCGATTCAATTCTGCATGTGATGAATCTGCGGCATGTGCTACAGTGCTAGCTTTTCAACGTTGCTGCTCTACTGAATGCGTTGAATAACTAAATCCAGAGAAACGATTTACGAAAGCCAGATTTGCACATTGGGTATATCAATAATTAAATTCATAAACTGACACATGACACCCCCCCCCCCCCCGTGTCATTCAACAATATGCAATGGCAATGCCGATGTAATTTCTTTACTGCTCGAAATCACCCCTCCTCGACTTCAGTGGCGACGGAACCGGTGGACTTGAGGGGCTTATCCCCCATGGGGGGGGGGAAAGGTATGTTCAGCCCCAATATTTGCCAAGTGCTCCAAGAAGTGGGGACCGCTGGGAGAATTTCGAAGTGGGTGCTGAACATATTCTTGATCGGTCCAAATGCACAATATACTAATAATTTTAGGGGGAAAGAACTGTCTAGATGCGATTTATTGTTACCAGAGGTGTCATTTTTGCTGATCTAGGATTTCCTTTTTGCTTAAATTTCGACGCGCCGCGCCAACTGATGGTGGTGCACCGCCTAAATAGTGACGTATAAGCTTCAGTTGTACATCACCATATAAGTTCTTCTATCCGTCCTCCCCAAATTTAAACACGTTCATTAATTGTTTAGATGCAATTTAAAGCCTATATGGGTGTTAATTTTACCGATCTAAGGGTACCTTTCATCGAAAATTTCGACGCTCCTTGCCAACCGATGAAGGCGCTCCGCTTAGATAGTGACGTATAACAAAAGTTGTACATCACCATCTGACCATATGTTCTACTATCAATCCTCTTCAAAATTTAAAACGATAATTAACTATCTAGATACAAATTGCAGACATGAGATCCATATTTCAAGGATGGGTACATGCAGCTTAGAGCACTCCGGAAGTGCCGTTTCCGGCCATCTGGAGGGTTTGTAAAGCCAAAAAATGTCTTGTACGCTCCGCGCCAACCGATGGTGGCGCTCCGCTTAGATAGTCTTGCTGGCAGGTTTGCCCCCCCCCCCCCCACTTTCACAACTCAAATCCCGCCCCTGCTGAATGCAGAAGCTTTTTAACATAGCTCAAGAAACAAAAACAAGCACAAAAGTTAATAAACAGTGATCACAATATCATCATGACGTCAATGTCTTCATGCAATCCTAAAGGTTATCTTTCTAGCTACATGGAAAACATTTGGTTTCTACTTTAAAGGGTGATGTTCAGTAAAGTATAGCTTGTAATGGCAAAAAAAGTGATACCCAACTTGTCATTGAACCTTCCGAATTCAGGTTTGATCTAATCAAAGAGCTTTCCTACTTTGTCAACTGAACATTTACAATATGGACATCCATCATTGTCATCCTGTAAGAATAAAGCACAAGGTGTACACAAAGAGTGCCCACATGATATGAAGAAAGCATCCCTTTCTCTGTCTGCACATATTCCACACTGGTTGCATTTCGGTATTGAAGATGGTTTGAATGTCACCTGCAAATAGACAATTCATACGACATAATATATTTTTTTCTTTGTCAATCAATGTATGACAAATAACCTCAATACATTATTATAAATTATATCTACAATTTCAGGTGATTACATTAACTTTAAATTGACCTTGATCAGCCAATCCTGAATAAGCGTGTTGTCAACACACCTCTTCTGAAAGATGCATTCCATGAAATTGAGTTATCATGTGTATTTAAACAAAATGGATTCAATTGTTGATATGCAGAGTTATAACTGTTCACTTCTAACTTGGACTAAATTCCTGACATAGGTGGTATACAGTTACCACATTTATCCTGTACACAAAGTGAGTCAATGTCAAGAAAACTGGAGTCAACTATTGATATCCTGTCAAACGATAAATGATTAAAGTAACTTACACTTGGTGTTCCAGGTGATTGGAGTTGCAGACTGAAGTCAATGTTGTCTGGTAATGAGACAGACTGGTTTCTCTGATTGTAGATAACAAATGTTGTGGCAATGTTGAAGAGTGTTTTACAGTTTCTGATACATGCTGCATACCCATAGAGCTTGAAGATGATCCTGCAGTCTCTGCAAATAAGTTTATCAAATCTGGTTATTCATCACTGGATGTCTCAGACTCGTTCACTGCTCTCATGGTCTTTATAAGACAAAGACAACAAAAGAAAAGGTATAGTTACAACCAGTTACTTCTACCAAAAACTAGAACTGTATTTCAATGAGTTTTCTATGACTTCTTATGGAAAGACTTTGACTGTTTACCAGAAATGGCTCCTATATATATGTACAAGGACGCTATGGAAAGATGAAAACAGGTCATATTGTACTGTGTCAGTACAGACCTCCGCTAAACCAAAACAATAGGCTTTATGTTCAACATAATGCATCCACACATCTGTAATAAGTACTGAATGAGTTAATTGTGTCCATGCTTCCTAGCTAAATATCACAATCACGTGGTTTTCAGTTTTCAGAGAGATCTCAGGTGACATCCATCAAACCATGAGATATAAATAGTATCAATGCTTTCTATCTGGAGATATTGTTTTAACAATGTGTTCAGATTTTCCTCTCCCAACATGACTTTGACCTCCACCAAAAACACAACAGTTCATATATTTAATATGACACAGCTACGTACCACATATCGAAATTATCCTTGTTTCCTATCTTAAGATATCTTCTTCACAAAGTGTTCATAATTTAACTTGAGGTGACCTTTGACCTACACAAAAACCTACAGGGTTCATCTTCTCAATAAGACCCATCTACACATGACATATGAAAAATATTCATGTTTGCTGTCTGGAGATAATGTATTACAAGGTTTTCAGTTTAAGTCTTACAGTGACCAAAAATAACATTTTACATCAATTATAAAGAATCTTGTTCATCCACCCAATATGAGTCATCCACAGTATGAGGCCTACCGAAGTTACTCTTTGTGAGATATTGTCGTAGTTTGCTTAGCATTAAAAAACACACATTAACCTATACATACACCTTACATACATAAAAAACATCTAGGTTGATCTTTACATCAAATTAAAAATAACTAATTTATAGCCATTCAAAACGAAAAAAAAGAAAAAATGATAACATGTGCAGCACTTGCTTTGTTTTAAAGGTAAAGGGATTTCAACTACTCTGGAGCCCTGTGCACGTCAAATTATTGTACTTTAGTATAATAAATATATACTCTTAATAAATAGCTCCAGAGTTAAATGTATCTTTGACATGTAAAAGAGGGCCGAGATGCTAAAGCATGCTGGTAAACTTTGTATCAAATTACTACATGCCATTGCTGAGATATTAATATTTGAAATTGTTACATTTTGTACCCGGCAAAGGTGACTTAGAAGCAAACTGAAGGAATGTCATGGATTTACGCTGACAACAATTGTATTATTTTTATGGCTTGATCAAGCTTACATGTAACTAATTCCCAATTTTAAAAGACAGCAATATAGCCTAACTGTCAACAAATACCCCTTATCCACTCTACGACATCACTGACAATCATACCTTGTCCTCATTCTAAATGAAAATTGTACATATGTATATCAAAAGTTACACACTAACAGTCTGAACACATAAGTAATAGTGAATAAGAAGCAAAGAGCCTGTATTTTAAGAACTTGAAATACAATTGTAAAGACAAAAGAGAATATAACCCAAGTAACTCCTTTTAGGAGGATCTGATATAGTGTATGAAAGTATAAACATAAGAAATGAAATTCTGCAGCCTGTGGGCAGTGAAGGAAACATGAAGGCCATTGTTATTCATTTTGTAAATGAACTGAAATTAGCTGTGAGTGAATTATGAAAGACTGTTCCTGTTATGGAAGATGTTATAGTTTGATCCAATTGAACCCATTTGCGATGAGTCTCACCTTTAGCCTTGAATAAAAGATAAATCCTCGCTCTGCTACCTCCTTCTTTGAAAATGCCCTTCACAGAGAATGAGGGGACATCATAAGATTCGCAGCGGCTGTTGCCTAGATAAAAATCATATGAATCTCTGTAGCCAAGGTGGCCGCTTTTGCCAGCAGGAAACAATTTGTCAATTGCAATTTCTTGTAATGCCTGGTAAGTTGTTATTCTTGGCACCCACAGCATAATAACTCCGCCGCCTCTGTTCAACTTAACTTGTGAATATGCTTTGGTTTAGGACTTGAAGTTATGCCAGCCAAGTTGAACTTTGATAGTTGTTTTTTTCTTCCTTTCTTGGTCCTGCCCCTAAAAGAAACAAAATTGCAAGGATTCAATCAAATGTAAATACTTGCGCACATAAAGGTACATGGAAGTTGAATGACACAAAAGGGGAATTTCATCCTTTGTTATATGACTGATCGAAGTGAAAAGAACTTTTCAAATGCAGTTTTCTTGAATGTCATCTTGGCAGGTTATATTTATCTTTTTATATTACTCTAGGAAGATTAAATGTGTTAGCTACAGGGATTAATTCAAGAGAGCCTTAGAATGTAGCCCGCTTATATAAATAGCCTCATTTTTGCCCTGTCAACACTTTTAACCACATGTTCAAACAGATAATTGTAGTAACAATACTCCTCTTTCTTATGTCAATGTTGCTTTAATAAGTCATGATAATAGTCCAGAAGAAGCTTCTGCTGTAAAGTTTCAAGAAACAACATTGTTGACAATCCAACCTTACTCTCCTGCAATTTTAAGCAATGGAACTTTCATAATAACTAAAATAGACGATCTGCCTGAAACTGAAACTCATTCCGATATTTTGGTCTTTAGCTATAGATCATTAGCAAAAGAGGCATTTCAAATGACAAAGCACTTCAGAGGAATTAGCAAGTGGTTATCTAGCCATGTCTAAAGGTACTAACAGGGACTGAACCATAAACAATTAAGGGATGCATAAATACTAAGCATGTAAGCCATCTCAATTATGGCAGACGGACTACAACATACAGGTTTACTTTCCATTGTTTGTTCTATGGCCAAAACTTTAAGCAAGATTAAAAAGATTGACTCAATCATCAAGTACAACTCACAGATTGTCTGGGTTTTTTTAGTGCACCCTTCAAATTTTCCATGACCTCAGCCAGCTTTTGTTTTGCACCTGATCCTAGAAGAAGTAAGAATATTAAGTATACAATGAAATTAAAAGAATTATACCAAGATATGCATATAATATGATGGTTATGACCATCATATCAGATTTATCTCAAGATGCCAAGTGGATGGAAACTATACAGAAAGATTAATAAAAACACAAGTTTATGGTTTGAAGACCATGTTATGCCCTCGCATTATGTTTTAACATGGTCTCCTTACCAAGAAAAATATAAATGAAACCAGGTCTCAAATCTTGAAATTCCATTAGTCAGTTCTCTTTGTAGCAGGCAATAATTACAGCTACTGTACAGTATGTGTTGCAGCTCGATTCGTCATCAGAGGTTGTTTGTGTACTCTATATGCCATGGACTTCTTCGCTTCTATCGGTTGTTAAATGCAATTCAACAATGAACAGCAGATATGGCATTCTTTTTAAAGGCGAAGTAAGGAAAAAACTTATACAGTGCAGTATGTAAGGCGAATGATTTCAAATTTGTGCATGGTTATGCTGTGCCAATCATGATGTCACCACGCATGCATGATCTTATATGGAGAACAGAATTTGTAGTAAAGGGCCACTCGATCCTTCTAAATTTACACATTGAAGTACTGCAACATAATAATTTGTTTCCATTGGAATACACACACATACATATAACCTTGCTAGGGAATCTTTATTAAGAGTAGGACCTGAAGTGGTTCCTAAGAGGAAAACACACAAAGATGCCTGTCTAGTTAATTTGGAAACAGCTTTTCAAACATCACAAGTAAAGAAGTTACATATTTTGTCCTTGAATTGATGAAGAAAAATGGAAACTTAACCTGGAGAGTCCTTGTCTGAAGTTCCGGGCTGGTCATCCTCTTGTACTGTGAAAAATATAGACAATAAAGAAATTGAAAATTGTATCTACTGTATGTATTGCCTAAGATCTACATTACAAGATATTACATTAAACATAAAGTCCGGTTCAGTACTAATAGTTCATTTAATTAGTTTAGTAATATATGTTAGAAAATAAAATTCAAAGGCAAAATCAATACTTTAAATGTATGGCTTTTAGCAGTAGCTACTAACAGTTTTGGTTTCATATAATGATATACCTCGATCATAGATTGCTAGAATTGCATACAGTGAGCTTACCTCGTTAGCATATAAATTAGTTTGAAGGTATGACTTGAGCAAATTGTGACTCGAATGATACTGTTATTGTATCTTGTGATCATAGCCCAAGGTAAGGATTGATCATCTGTATCTACAGGTGAAGTATGGTGACAAAAACACTGAATATAGCTGCTTATAGGTTCAATATGTGACATGTCTTAATGCGGATGGCACATTTTCAGGTCATATCTCATACTGATATATTGCTGCAACATAACATATTTACATCATGATCCTTTGTCTGTACTGTACCAGATGCAGTAGTTAATTGGAAACTTGTTTACAGCAATATTATTTAGATTTATTGATTTATTTTGAGAAGAACTGGTTCTCTTGATTTCATCAAATTAATATAAGTGTGTACTCACCTACTTCAACTTTCAACTTCCTCTCTAGAGCTAATGTTGAAGTGATATCCACCCACTGCTCCCAGTCACTATCAAAATATTTCAGAAAGATTCGCTCTTGTGGTTCTATATCACTATAAAGCTGTAATAATGTAGAAGTAAAAAGACAACAATTTTTTTTTAATACAATGCATACAAAGAAAGCTAAAATTAATTTAAAATAGACCAGAATCAAATATTGCATTGTGGTTTTGACAATGTAACAAGATGAACCTTACATAATTTTTGAAATTCTGTACGCTTTAGGCGGGAGATGCTTAGCAAGTAATACAGCAAGAATTATTGAGATGTGACAAACAATAATTTCACAATGAAAGTTGCTGACCAATGAACACTTAGACCTACAGTATATCCTTTTTGTATTCAGTGTGATACACCTGCATACGTATCATATGATCTCTCACAGCTTTATATCCACAATGTGACCTATATGACCCTAATGATCTTTGACCACAATAGGGTTCTTCGACTGAATGTGGTTCAAATTGCAAAATCTTCCACTTACCCTGAGGTCTTAGTTTCAAGAGTTTTACTATTATCATAGGCCTCCACTCCATTTAGGCTTAGCCTAGTATATATAATAAATGCACACAGGCAGCTACTGTAGCCTGTAGGCTCATCACAATTTGACGAAGCACAATTTACCTTCAAGGGATATTAAAAATTATAGTCCTAATAGAAACAATAATATATAATAATGAGGAACATCTTGAATTCACGACCGATTACATGATAGACTAACTTAATATGTACTACTACTACTACTACTATTACTATTACTACTACTAGTACTATTACTAGGCATCAAACCACCACTACTACTACTACTATAGGTTAAATATCATGGATACAGCTACTACTAGTAGTACTAGTTTCAATGTAGATTATCTGGGTCGTGGCATACTTTACTTCTACAATTCAAGGACTTCTCGAGCTAGGCCTAGCCTAGGCCTGTACTGTAGCCTGCTTCCATCTTCAACTGATGAACACAGAACTTCTACGATGACTACTACACGATTAACGAAATAAGGCTGTACTTATAGTATGTTACGTATTCCGTACTTACCTCCCTCACTTTTCGCATAATATTGTATATCGTACTCCCCCCCCCCTTTAGATAGAGATGCCTTCCGGCCATGTTTTCCATAAATAACTAAGATTTCTAAACAACCGGTGACCGACATTTTGTTCAACTCTGCTATATTATCATTGACGAGATCCGTTATCTCGTCAAAACGTCAATTTTCTGAATTTTGTCTTTTTGTTGAGATGGTAGTAAGTGTGCAACTCGTCAATTTGCAGAAAATTGATGCATTGACGAGATCCATTATCTCGTCAAAACGTTATTTTTCTGAATTTTGTCACGTTACCATCTCGTCAACTCGTAAATTTGCAGATAATTGCAGTTTGTCAAGTCGGTTACTCGTAAATGCAATTTCCCTTCTACGCTTCCGCACATGTGAAACGTTAGTTTCGATATTAACGTGTGGGAAAATTCAAACAGTTAACCCGAAAAAAGAATCCATATTGTAATAACAAAGATAGTAGTTCAACGTGGACGAGAAGATACGCGAATACGTAGAGATGGATTTTACAAATGAACAAATAAAAATTGGACATAAGTGTAACAACGACTAAGAGGAGACGTCTTTTGCAATCAGCCAACTCGATGAAGTGAAGGTTTCGTAAACATTGGAATGCATCCCCACAAGAAGCCACCGACGGGAGTTTTGTTTACCCAAGTGGATCCCAGACACGTTGCTCCTTTTTTCACAGTTATCTTGGACTTTCTTTGTGTTTTTATGTGTTTGTGTATTTGTGGATTTTATTTCTATCTCAATTCTGTTTTTCGTACAAGTACAACTACATGCAGAGAATGTATTTCACATTTCGACTCATATTGATATTTCATGGCCATTGCTGATCTTAAGATTTGCTCCTGTAATGTCAGGGGCTTAAGGCAGAGTAAAAACCGTAGGCAAAAATTTACATATTTTCATCGCCATCATTTTAATATAATTCTTGTCCAGGAATCACACAGTATCCCTGAGGTGGAGCGCTTCTGGACTAATAAGTAGGGAGGGAAAATCATTTTTTCTCATGGTATACTGCTTTAAGAAAGGGGGTCGCTATTCTTTTTAACTACAATCTTTCTGTTGACATTGTTAAAGTGCATACTGACCAGCATGGTACACTCATTATTGTTGACTTAAACTACAATCATCGAGCTTTTACCATTGTCTGTACCTATGGCCCTAACCAAGATAATCCTGCTTTCTACAATGACGTTTCTCGTAACTTAAATTCGTTCAATACTAATACTATCATTTGGGGTGGGGATTTCGACTTTGTATTTACTCTTGCCATTGATAAGCTCGGTGGTGACCCTAGAACAAACTTTAAAGCCCGAGATGAATGCCTAGCTCTCATGGATATTCACAGCCTGGTCGATATCTGGAGAGAGAGAGAAACCTTCTCTTAAAAGATTTCAGCTGGCATTCTAACATTGCCGATATTCATTGCAGATTAGATTTTTCCTTATATCTCGTATAGGCCGTCTTCCATGTGCCAAAAAAGTGCTTAGTTTTTGGATTTTGCTCATATTTTTAGGGAATACTTGATTTGAGTGAAAATGAGTACAATTTGATATAAGGTTTGGTTTTCTGTTTGTTTGCAGCGACCAAATGTGCACACGGCTGTGCCAAGAACCAAAATGGCGGCTATTTGCCCATATATGGCTATGATGAATTTGAAGTTTTTTTTAATAGCCAGAGTGAAAGAGTAGGGTAATATAAAACAATCCTTATGAAGGGTCTTCTAGAGAACAAAAAGCCCACCGAATTTAAAATTTGTCTGATGCTGACCGGGGGAACAATTAACAGAAAACCATATAGAGGGCGCCCTTTACTCGTTGATTGGACTTTTTAAAGAAACTCCACAGACCTGTTTAAGAAACAATACAGTGGTTGTATGTAATAATTTATGACTGAAAGTTACATACACATGTGGAATATGGTATCATAGAATATTCAATGCTATTATGATGACTTCAGAAAGTATTGCTGTTGCCAAGGTAACCAAACATGTTGTTGTTTTTGAGGATTGACCGGAAGGAATGTTACCTGTGATATTTCTATTTCTACATGAGCTATGACCTCGAAACTTGGTATGATTTTGTTTTTCTTGATTGAGACCAGTTTCATTACAACTTTACTTTGGTTTCTGTGGTACAATAAGATTTCTGGTGGTCAGGAATTGATGATCGATACATATTATAGAGCATATGTTCTCCAGCTGAAACACATCAACTGCATGTAAAGCTTTAAGTCAAATGAAGTGGGAAGTTGGTTTTTCATTTAGAATGAATAGTTTTCATCAATGTGCATTACTGTTTGTTCACCAATTAAGGTATATCCCCACTTAGTTTCACATTTAAAAGCCAAAAATTCAACAACATAGGGTACTTGCAAATAGCTGATACTTTTTTTTAAACAAATTATGATGATGACTCTGTAAATAAATATCATGGCTAGTGAGTGAGATTTGCTAAAGGCCTACATAGTTAGTAATGAAAATAATTGATACTGTATGGTAAGCAACAGTTATCAATAAAATCAAAACTACCCGATTTTACAATAAAATGCGTTTGTTCGAATCTTTAAAATTGACATAAATAATTCATGGGATTTCTTTATGCCTTTTCCTCAAGTATAGCCCCTGACTAGACCCATCTCATTGGTATATATTTACCCTTCTTTGTTAGGAATCAAGAGTCATCATCACTCTCAATTTGCTCTGGACAAAGTGAAATCAACTCATTGGTACAATTTCTACATTGGCACATATCTGTACATAGAAGATTTTGTTTGAAACAGCTACATTGACCATCACTGTATGTGAGTTTCTTGCATGAACAACGTATCAACTCTAGTACACTATGAGGGGCTGGCTTCTTGTCCCTCCAGTTAATAACAAGTATTCCTTCTTGTTTTAGCCAGCCATGACCCACAGCAGATGGAATGTCAGGCGTGTTGTCGAGGCTCCTCTTATGAATAGCTGACTGGTAGTTGGCTCTCTTACAGTCCTTTACAAATGCTTCACAAGGAGGGGACATTTTTGTTTCAGGCGGGAACTTGAACAAAATATAGCAAATCGAGCTTCGTTAACTTTATCCAAATTGGGTTTCCCATACATGTGACACACAAATGTCTATAGAGCATCAACCAAGCATTCGCTCACATCAAAGCAATCACCAAGTTGCTGTAGAGTGGTGCAGTGCTCCTCACTTTCAATGGCAAGTTTTAATGACTTTACCTTTCTGATACCTCTAAATGCACTGACCGAATCACACCCAGAGAAGATGTGTGGTCCAATGCGGGCCATGGAGACACTCGTCCCTAAAGCCTTGCAGATCACCTCAATGTCAATAATTCTCTTTCCGTTACCGCATCCTGTTTCAAAGTATAGGTGTGCGTCTATCTTATCATAGAAATATACAGCCATGACCAAAACATCTGATGACGATATTGGAAGTCATTTTCGCAGCATATTCACAGTGAAGCAACATTCTTGTGTCCGCTCCTTTGTGTGTCTCAAATCTGTCATTTCTTTGCTCTGATAATATCTGTTTTGTTGGTAAAAGCCGCATAGCAATCACGATGGTAGAAGATGTCCCCAAAGCTGTCATGCTGTTCTTTGCAGGTGGATAGAACTTCGTGAGCAACATCATACTGTGGGCCAGATAATTTGCACCATTCCTCAGCGCAGGAAATAACTTTAGACCAACTGATTGGTGTGAACCTTGTTAATGACTCAATCTTCCCAGCACAATGGACTGCACATTTGTAAGAAGTCATCATCAAACTGTTAGAGAAAATAGCAAAATAAAACATAAAGCTGGAACTTTACTAGTTCACGCATTCATAACCATAGCTAGTCGATATGGAGACCCTGGAGTAGTGAAGCACAGTGGCTGCTTTCCTGGTCCATAGGATAGAGGCTAGGCCAAGTGCAATGCACTTGAACAGATCCTGGTTTTATGGTACTTTGCACAAACCTTGGTTGTTTTATCAAAACGTCTTTGTCTCTTATTGAATTGTGCAGAGCCTAGCCTTATTGCATATAATGTACAGTTACAGTAATTACAATTATAAATCAAGCAAATTTGGCAAAAGGATAAGTCTATGCCAGAAGGCTAATCACTAGGGTTAGTCTGAGCATGTATACCATCTACGTTCTAACGTCACCATCAGTTAAGTAGGCCTGCCCATGCCAAGGAAGGTTCTGATTATGTATTATGTTAAAACTAAAAAGAAGCAACAACTAACGTTAGGCGTAGGCCTACGCCAATACAAAGTGATACGAAAGTCAACCCTGCTCATTGCAGCAATTCCTCGATTAGAAATTTAGGAATAAACAACATTGGATGTACCAACGTTCAATCGTCCGTATTATAAGGACATCATAAACTAGGCCAAGCATAGGCATATATATATTGTTTGCTAAGTCTAACGTCAACGAAGACTTTGGTCAGGCAGATATATAATGTAGGCTAATGCAATATCGCAATCCCAACCGGCGTTAAGCGTTACAACTTTGCAGCGTAAGCCTACGTACTTAATCAACAGAAATTTCGACCTCATTTGCCTACAATATCATACAAGTGAACACATATATTTTACGATTTTTTGGCTTCTACAGTTATTCTATTTTTACCTTTGTCAAAACGTTTTCTGATCATTTGGACTGCCATCTCCGATAGATTGGAACAATGGATGGGCTACAGGCTCTATATATGCAGACAGTGCGTGACCTAGGCTAGCTACAGTAGATGTAAACAAAATAAGTTTGGGCCGGGTCAAGAGGTCACGAGAAGCAGCCCTATGATTGGTCAGTTGCCCAAAATCAGGCATGTCCCATAATCAATTAAAATACTACAGTTTTACTGCGTTTTCAGAGTAATGTGCAACAATCGTGTTGTTGGCATAGCAAATTATGAATCTCGTGATTATTCTCCGCATTTTAAGCTGCAGTAACTCCATTCCCCTAAAAAGTGAGCAAAGGAAGCGAAAAGCAAGCCATGGAAGACGGCCTAGTAGTCTTGTTGGTAAAATCGTCAATATTGAATTTCAGCCTCCTCTTTAATATGACTACTCTATGGTGGTTTTATCGATACAAATTCATGAAGATAAGAGAGGTCCAGTGTATCGGAAGTTTAACAACTCTCTTTTAGCTGATTCTGCGTATAACGACCTAATCCAAAATCTAGTTGCTACTGTTACTCGCAACACACGTTCTCTAAACCCTTCCGCAGAGTGGGAGAACCTCAAATATGTCATTCGCTCCAAAACTATTCAATGCCAAACAAATAGCTAAAAGTACACGTAAAAGCGAAATCGAAATTTAACGCAGTATCTCCAACCTGGAAAGAGAGTTGTATGAAAACCACTCTGATGCCATTCGTCAAAGTTTAGATAATGCCCGTAATAAGTTAAAAGGTTTTTATCATGACAAGCTTCATGACATTATTGTTCGGTCGAGAGCTTGTTGGGTTGAGGCTGGTGAAAAAAAAAACACTAAATATTTTCTGAATTTAGAAAGGCGCAACAAGGCAATTAACAGCATTTTTAGCTTAAATATGAACAGGGACAATGTCACCACCAACAGTAGAGAACTGCTTCGTGAAAAGGTTTTTTTTTATAGTACTTTATACTCTCGTTCACAATGTTATCCTTCATATTTTATTAGAGATATGCCTGACTTTCACTCTGAGGAATCGGACCCCAGTTCTTGCGACGGGCCCATTACTTTAGATGAATGTCATAGAGCCTTAAGCTCAATGGCCAACGGTAAATCTCCTGGTAGTGATGGTCTCTCTGCTGAGTTTTATAGACATTTTTGGTCTCTTCTTGGTCAGCCTGCTGTCGATTTCGTGAATTTTGGTTTTGATCATCATTCATTATCCTGTGAGCAAAATAGAGGGGTCATTAATCTAATTCCTAAACTGGATAAAGACCATAATGTTATAGCTAACTATAGGCATATTAGTCTACTTAACACTGACTACAAGATAGGAGCAAAAGCATTAGCTAACCGGTTAAAACGGGTCGTCGACAAAAAGTGTTGGGGATAACCAAAGTGGTTTTATCAAAAATAAGTTTATTGGGGAAAACATTCGTTTTGTGCTTGACCTAATCGATCACACTACCACAAATAACATTCCGGGTCTTTTGTTCTTTATTGAATTTGAAAAGATTTTGATTGTATCGATTAGGATTTTATTGACCACACTCTTATTTATTTCAACTTCGGGAACAGTTTTCGTCGTTGGATCAAAACACTCTACACAGGTAGTTCTTCCTGTGTTCTAAAGAATGGTCATTCGACAGGTTTCTTCCCTATTCAGAGAGGAGTAAGGCAAGGTTGTCCCCTTAGCCCGTACCTCTTTATTCTATGTGCAGATATTTTAGCTAGAAAATTATTTGTGACAACACGGTCAAGGGGATAAACATATTTGGGCGGGAGATTAAAGTACTGCAGTATGCCGACGACACCACTTTATTTTTAGACGGTACCCGCAACAGCACTGTTAAGGTGCTGAATACTTTAGAGAATTTTCGACTAGCATCAGGTCTCAAAATTAATCTCAGCAAATCCCAGTTTCTTCCCCTGGGTTCTTTCATTTCAAATAACCCAGCTCATGTCAGTGAATTCAATATTTTGATTACTAACTCTCCTATTAGGTATCTTTTTATCAACTTCACTCACAATAGTAACGATCTCTTATGAGCAGAAGCTATCTAGGCTGAAACACCAGCTTAGAGTTTGGAATGGGCGTGATCTCACACCTATTGGCAGAAACACAATAGTGAAGTCTTTTGCAATCAGCTAACTCGTCTTCCTTTTTCAGGTTCTGCCTAGACCCCACAAAAACTTTATTAATAAAATCCAAAGCATTATTTTTGACTTCATTAGGAACGGGAATCCTGACAAAGTTAAGAGACTTACTATGTATAACCCAATTGAAAAGGGAGGTTTAAAAATATTACATGTTCACAGCTTTGTGGAAGCTCTTAAAAGTTCATGGGTCAAGCGTTATTGTAATAATGCCAACACTAGGTATTGGACGCTCTTTTTTCATTCCTCTCTTTCGCCGTTCGGTAAAGAGTTGCTTTTCAAATGTAATTTTCATGTCGAGGGTATTTCCTGTATCAAAAATAATAATAATAAATAAGTTCTTAATATAGCGCCAAATACCAAAAGGCCTCTAGACGCTTTACAAAACCTAAAAAATGGAAACAAAAAGACAGAGAACTCAAAAGGAATAAAAAAAAAACGAAAAATAAACAGTATGAAAAATACGAACACAAAAATCTTAAAACACGAGAAGGCTATAAAACAGACCAAAACCTATAAAACAAAACTATAAAACAAAGGATATGCACATTAAAAAAAAGTTATGCCAAAGTAACAGTCTAGATAAAACCTCGAGTATATAAAAGTGACAAAATCACGTAGAGGAACTAAAAAGATGTGTTTTTAAACTTTTCTTAAATATGGCGAGAGATTTGGCAGCCTTATGTCGTGTGGTAGGTCGTTTCAAAGCTTCGGTGCAGCGACCGAGAAAGCGCGATCTCCATAGTTGGTTGAGACGGTTTTTGGGACCACGAGGAGTGCTTGCGATGCTGAACGGAGCGAGCGTCCCGTGGTGTAAGCAGCGAGAAGATCTCTGATGTAAGCAGGAGAAGAGACCGTTGAGTGACTTGTAAGTAAGCAATAGAAATTTATACACAATGCGGTCCTTCACTGGAAGCCACAGTGGATCTCGTTCTTTCGCAAGGCATTTATGTTTACATCCCTACCACTTACACCCAGGACAACTCGAGTTGCACTATTCTGCACGCGTTGTAGCTTGACAATGGCAGAATTTGGTAGGCTATAGAGAAGACTGTTATTGGCATCGAGATGAGATGTTGCGAAGGCGTGTACAAGTCGTTCAGCAGTCGGCCGAACTAAATATTTCCTTATACGACCAATCTTTGATATCCCTAGACTTGCAGAGCGACACACTTTGTTCACATGCGATTGGAGCGACATGTGTCGGTCCATCAACGCACCGAGATTCCGTGCTTCCGGAGCAACATCAACTAAAAATATTTTCATTAAGCAAATTTGCATGGCTTGGAGTAATGTTACCTTTAGGAATCCTTCGGATCACTTTGGTGATCAAATCCTTTGGAATAATCATTTTATTAGAATTGATAATAACATTGTTTGTGACAAAAAACTTCACGTTGCCGGTTTACTGTTTGTTAAGGATATATTTTTGCCAGATGCTTTCAATGCTTTTCTAACCTAACTTAAAATATTAAGGTATCTTTTTACTTGTTTTCATGGGATCATATCTGCAATTCCTAGAAGTTGGAAAGATTCTGTCAGTTTAGAAAACGGCGTCGAGGAACAGCAAGATCACCTTGTCAATCTTATGTCTAGCATTTCTAAATTGTCACAAGTAGTCTATCCTCGCCTTATAGACTGTATTACACTCCAGCCAAAAGCCTGCTCTAAATGGAGCGTTACCTTTGACTTCTCTCAAAACGATTGGTTAGTGATATTTTAGGTGCCTTCCCGTACGCTTTCTGGAGCAAAAATACAATATTTCCAATTCAGATTCTTACACCGCATCTTAGGAACCAATCGGCTTTTAAATTCAATAAAAATAGCGGCTTCTCCACTCTGTACATTTTGCAATATTGAAGAGGAAACTATTGAACATTTATTCTGGTCCTGTCATGTGACGTCTGATTTCCTTTTAGATTGCGAACAGAAATTTTTGGGTAGACAGTTTATCTTCTCAAAAAATGATCTTTTCTTCGGTAAACTGGTAACAGGTTACGACCCATTGAATTTGTTTATCCTGAACATCAAATACTTCATCTTCAATTGTAATCAAAACAATGTTAAGCCTGACTGCTACAATTTCTTCTATAAAATGAAATTCATTCTTAACGTTGAGAAGCACATTGCCTCGAAGCGAAACTCTACTAGCTCTGCTCGTAGAAAATATATGGCATTAAGGACTTGTTTTTCTCATTCAATCAATGAACTTTGCGACTCTTGACATAACCTCTGTTTTATCATCTATGATTTTCTGGACATGTATTTCGGTATAAGTGGAGAAAAAGAAATACTCAATTCAGAATCAATTTTCACATTATGTTAATAATTCTTTTGTATCATTCAGATGATATACCTATGTTGTTATCAGAACTATAAATATATCCGATGTACCGCATACATGTTTAATAATCGTGAATAAATGAGGAGATAAGATATGAAGATAAGATAAATAATAATGTAATGATATTATAATTATGTTATATGATATTATATTATAATAATATAAATAATAATATAATGAAATAATAAAGATTTGATTTGATTTAAATTAATTATTTTCTACAATGCCTTTGTATATTAGAAGTTCAGTTCACATACACACATTATATACATACTATAGCATTGAGAGGTAGCCTACATACCTAATTTTGTTAACAGGAAATTTAAAGTACACATTATTGATAGGCAATTAGGAAAATGCAAAGAATAACATGAACATTCATGTTAGCACTATTGCAATCACTGCAAAGTGGACAAAAAATAATGAAAGCGAAGCTGAGTTTGAAAAGGAACACATTCTAATGGTATCCATTTCTTCCTTCATACTTTCGACAATGGATTAGTTGAGACACAAAGTATGATCAACTATCAATAATTGAGCAAAGCAAGTAAGATATCATGACGTCATCGTTGAAACAGTTAACAGTGGTCTACAGCATGCTATTTACATAATACCGGTTCTTTAAAGCAGTTAGAAAATGGGATTTCCAAGTTTTCATCGCCAGTTAATTGTAATACTGGGCTACTCTACTTTAACTATCAGCATTAAGAATTTTTGACCATCATTTATGAAGATGAAAATTTACAACTGTTACCTCCAACTTTATGACGGGCATATATTAGCTTTCATTACTGGTTTATAAAAAGACTGATTACTGTAACAAACTTTACACCTAAGCATAACTTAAGTGCCGCACTTCTGTTATAGTAAAAAGCTATTCAAAGTTATCATTTGTATATGTGAGGCCTAGCTAATTAATTTACATTCTCTGCAATGAAACACATAGATTATGAAAATAAAGCCGATCTGTTCCCTCCTGAAGTTGTTTTTTACTTCCGTTGCATTCGCAATGCCAACGGAGTCTACAATTTCGTCCATCTTTCCTTTTTCCGTTGCTAAATGTAACGATAAAATAAAGTTATTGCAAACGTGTGTATGGCACGAGAAAGGTTTACGAAGCGAGCGTGTCTAAAGCTAAAGACTCTTGTAATAAGACTGTTCCCCTCGAAACACATAATAGATGACTTGCTATTGGTCGGTGTTGTCTTCAAAGAATGTGGTTCGATTACGCAATAACCACAGGCGGCGTTGAGATTGACCTTCATGATGACCCCTATATGCATATTGTTTTGGAAACATGCCTTGGACACAGGGTAGTAACGTCTCAAATTTGGAGTAGTAGCACCTTCCGTTTAGGGTAGTAGCGCCACTAATTTACAGTAGCTTCGCCGCCTACTTAGAGTAATACTAGTAGCACCACCTTTTTACAGCAGCATCGTCACTGAGGAGTAGTAGCACCTCCTGTTTAGAGTAGTAGCACCTCCTGTTTAGAGTAGTATAGCACCTCCTAATAAGAGTAGTAGCACGTCCCCTGTTTAGGGTAGTATAGCACCCCCGGCTCTGTCCTGTTTAGAGTAGTACCGCCACCTGTTGTCCTTTTGGCGTTACATAATTTACAATTTCAGACATAACAACCGAATCAGACAGGCTATTCCACTAATCCACAACTCTCTGCGAGAAGAAACTTTGGCATAGCCAAGGAAGGCAACAAACCCTCCCCCTCCCCCCCCCCCCCCACACCTCCTCCTCCCCACGAACATTTTTGGGAACGGAATGGGGACGACTGAAATAACTGAAACTTGGGTGACCATATAGGTGAATAATAAACGTTTTCTACCCACAAATAAGGGAAAATACTGTGTTTCAGTCATATTTTGTGCTCGGCAGTGGCTCTTAGTGTAGGTCGTAATATGGGGACGAAAAGTTTGCTTTGCGAAGAAATTACGACCTGTAAAATTTGCCATCACAAGCGGGCAGGAAGAGCTAGCGGGTGTGTGGACATTTTGATGACCGAATGGTCCTTCCGCTGTATAATACCGTGTAGGTAAATGACCCGTTTTGAAGCCTTGCTTTTGAATAGGGAAACTCAGTACGACTGTTCTCAGTTTATAAATCGTCTTGAAAATGCTTCATCTAATCTATAATATTATTTAAGCTCTCTGGACAGACCAAAATATGTTACATATCATCAGTCAGTTTATTTGAGAAAAACCTTCAGGTACACCACATATTACGTCCAGAGTTTTGCTTACTGACCTACACTTAAAGGACAAGTATATTGGGTATTGATGGTTTCAGTTTACTTATTTAATTAGGAAACTTTTAAAAAACTTTCGAGCTTTCTTCTCTAAACTAAACTTAGCCTCATCCACATATATACCTAAATATATGATATGATATGCACATGCAGATAAACGGCGCACACACATAGAATACAGCCATGCGCAAGGAAAGATTCGTTTCACGGACGTTTTTTTAAACAAGTTTACTATCAAATTATATGTGTATATAGCAATAACACTGTACATTGCTGAAATGAGATATATCATTCATTCATAGAACTGTACGCCGTAGCAATTGCCCATAAAGCAAGTCTGAGAAGGATAAAGTTCTGTTTGAGATAGCTCCAGGTTGATCGATACTTCACCCTGTAACCGTGAAAAAGTGTATTTTCAATCAGAGGTTTATGCACATATAGTGAATCAATTAGCCAGCCAAACAGATGAGAGTATATGCTAGCTGGTTGCAGCCTTTCAGTGCCGAATCAGCAATTGAAAAGAATTTGTATCATTTGAGCGTATCGTTAAAGATTGGACTGTTGCGAAATAAGCTCTATACTGGGAGAAGTCTGGCTTCAGTTCAGTGGACCCCACCATACCTGATATAGGCCTTTCCCAGCCAGCATGCCCAGTTGGGGCCCAATTGGGTTTCACTCGGGCTGCCAAGTGGGCCCCAATTGGGCTTCCCAATTGGGGCCCATTCAGATTTGTCATTCCGTTCCACACAGGACCCAATTGGGCCAAACAGATTGGGGCCCACGAGTGGCCCAAACTGGTCCCAGTTGGGCAAGACTGATTGGGGCCCAAACCAATCCCATACGGGGACCAACCGGGCCAGCTGTATGGGGCCCACCTGGGACCCATTCTGGGCCCCAATCGTTTTGGCCCACACAGAACCTATACTGTGCCCAATCAGGCTAACTGCATGGGGCCCAAATGGGACCCATTTCGGGCCCAGTTGATTGGGCTTGACCCAAGTGAAACCCACACTGGGCCCAACTGGGCCAACTGTGTGGTCCAAATTTTAAGCCCAGCTGTTTCACTGTGTCCCTTAAAATAGTTCAGTTATCTACAGGTTAACCACCTCTCAGCATTCAGGGAAAGTGGCTGAAGGCCAAGTTTCAATCACGACCATGGGATGAGGACGTAAAATAACAGCCCTGGGAGCATGCAGGAAGTGTTTGTAAAAGTCATAAGTTTGTCTCAGCGTGAAAGTGTAGTCGCCCCTATCATCCAAAGGACGAGAGAAGAGCTGGATATAGCTTGGTTGCACTTGTGTCCCACATATTATAGTAGGTTGTTGAATCAATAACACTTGAACCGTTCATGTACTGTCGTGGTACAGCAGAGATTAATTGCCTCAGAAACAAATCCAAATAAAAACAAATGTATTCATGTGTACATTCATTGAAATATATTAAGAAGACAACAATGAAAACTAAACAATAATTCATAAACTCCATAATTACATTTTAATTTAAAGAAAAAATATGAAACTCTCAGAACTGAAACTATATGCATCCTAATTGGAGGGAGCATTTTGGCATTTGGAGAAAGAATAGAATGTCCAGGCAAACCCTGCAAATGTTAACGATGAGGGCAAGATGCTATATATTGCACATACTTTTGCATTGCAAATGCAATGCTAATGTTGCTCAGGGCCAACAGTATGTATCCTCTAGATCAAATAGAATCATAAAAACATGAACTCATTTAAAATCGTGACCGAAAGCGGAACTTTGACTTTTTCTGGCAAGGTGAGAATAAACATCTTCTATGTTTTATGACAAGATAATGACATAGGTAATAAAAAATATTGCTACAGTAAATCTGGAAAACACAAAAATATAAATGGATGGATGTACTCTAGAATAAAGAACATTGATGAGCAAGAATTAAGGTGTATAATCGTTTAATGTAGATACGACACTATGAAAAAGAATGGAATGGTTTAGTACTAAGCATAAAAATTCACATTAAAGGGCAAGTGTACTCAAAATGTGATTTATGTATGTTATCAAGCTTTAAAAATCATGCCAGTAGCTATCCATCCCATCTCTACACAGGGACGTAGCTAAGGCCTGATGATGGGGGGGGGGGGGGTGTAGTGGCTGAAATTCCAACTGGATGGATTTTGGAGCCAGAAAATTCCAACTGCTGCCTTGTACCCCCCCCCCCCCGTACTACTCATCAACATTACCATGTGGAATTATGCGGAATTATTTTTCGATACATCTGTACCACTGGCCCTCACTACACAGTAAGCAACTGAGTATAGTTATCTGCTTGAAGGCTACATAGACTACTGACTACAAAAGCTATGTTAATGTAACGAAAGGGAAAACTTTTTTTTTCAACAAATTATATGCGACGACATAGTGAATTACCAAAAAATACAGTGCTTTTTACTAACACGCTTAATATTATTTTCCTGTGGGGGGGGGGGGGCTATTTATCACTCACATGAAATCATTTCAATTGTTCACTTCATTCCAGCTGAGAATTTGGAATGAAATGAACAATTAAACATTTTGCAGAAAAATGTTTATGTTGAGTTGATGAGATACCATAAGTTGTTAATTAAACATTGTGCAGAAAATATTTCAATTGCTCAGATGGAATGAAGTGAACAATTGAACATTTCGCAGCAACATTTCCAATTGACGAGATATGATAAGTTGTCAATTAAACATTTTGCAGAAAAATGTCCAATTGACGAGATATGATTAGTTTTCAATTAAACGTTTTTCAGAAAATTTTTCAATTGCTCAGTTAAACAAACTGAGCAATCCAACATTTTCTGATATTTGATAAGATTTTATTTTGCTATCTAAACAATAGACTGAAAAATGTCAATTTATGGGGCAAAGTTTTTCTTATGTTGATGGCACTTTTAAGCTTCCATAGATTAGCATTGAGTGTTTCAATTGTACATACCATAGTGTCAATGTAAGCTAGTGAACAGGGTCAACCCACCTAATAGCAAAATTAATACGTAAATTAACCAAATTGAAGCTGAACGTTGTACAGTAGTTCTAGGCATTTCTTTTAGAATATTCAAAATCATACAAAGTTTTGTTATGGTGGAGTATAAGGATCGCGAGATACAATTTCTCAATATGACAAGGAAAACGTGGTAAATATGACTGATTAAAGGTCAATTTTGACCGAAAATTTTAGGAAACTCACAAATTACAAGAATATGTGAAAATTAGAGTGCGACAGTTGGAAAAATTGAGTGCGACAGAATATGAGCATTTGGAAAATTCCTAAGAAATCAAATAGAACGGCAACACTAATATTTGATGACATCAGTTCCAAGTTTGTAGCAATTCCTATGTTTTAAATTGTTATTCATAGTCATATAAACATGGAAGTTATAACCCTATCCGTTCTAAAATGTTAACATGTTATGTCAGCACTTGGGATTTAGATGATGTTTACACAAAATTATTTATTTCACATGTAAGGAATGTGTGGAAACA
The DNA here is from genome assembly GCF_037975245.1 of Apostichopus japonicus. NCBI lineage: Eukaryota > Metazoa > Echinodermata > Holothuroidea > Aspidochirotida > Stichopodidae > Apostichopus > Apostichopus japonicus. Next base: position 34,019,156 of record NC_092568.1, on the reverse strand, counting down.
TATTATATATATTTCAAAGGGAAATATAATACTTTTAGTAATAGCCAGGTATTGACATGAAAAATATGGTGTGGCCATTCTACTCCTATTAAATAACAAACTGCAAACAGTCATATCTTGGTAACTGAACATGCTATGAATATGGAAATAGGGCTACCGATATGATTTTCAATGCTCTAAGTATCAGATAGGTGAACTACAGTTTGAATAAATGCCCCCTTTAATCTACAAAAATGTAAAAAAAGTTTGAACATGAAAAATACATATTTACGAATGTTGAAATTGTCTTGCGGTTGATGATTGAAACAACGGATGAATAGGTTGACTGCGTCCAATTGATTGTCGAGATCGTGTTGACAGGCCTTGAGTTGTTCAGTAGTGAGTATTGGCGAAAACAGCTGCCTACTTTCCCGGAACTTAACAAAGGAGGCTGTAGGAATAGTAATAAAGGCAACAATAATGGGTGGGTGCTCTCGTTGAACAGCGTCCTTAAAATGTTGGAGACGTGAGATTAGCCGAGGAGCAGTAACTGGAGATCGACGGAGAACTCTGTGACCTGAAGAATTGCTGGCGAATTCCGTAAGGTTGTTAAATGCCTGCAGCACAGCGAAGAATGACCCAGTCGTTGGTAGGATAGTGACGTAGCTTATCTATGGTATACAGAAGCAAGTCTGCAACAGTGGCTCCTCTTCTAATTACAAAGTCTATGCTACGTACAGGTCCTTCAGGCCTACGATAGTGATCGAAAGAATATGCCGTTGAATCGGTTACAAAGAGAAAATTAATGCGTGGTGATCCACTACGAGACAGGTGTATTTGAAAACGAACAAGGAGACTTATCTATGAAAAGTTTATAATAATACACCAACCGCGATTGCTCTGCAACTGTAAAAGTCTAAGTCTATGTAGACCGTAAGGATAGGCTGTCGCGAGTAATACACGAAATGACATGCCATTAGGTCTAGGCTAGTTGCCTGATAATGCTATAACTTATACTAGATTAAGGGTATTGTAAAACAAACCTCTGATCTAATAATTTGGATCAGTCCGTCTAGTAAAATTAAATGAAAAGTGGTCGGTCCTCCAATACACGAAAATACACACAGTGCACCGTCGCTCAGTCCAAGCTTAGATCGGTGGCGTGAGAATCTTTACGCCAAGCCGTGGTTGGAACTTCCAGAAGGTGGCGCGAAGTAGTAGTAGACTATAGGGTGCCTAGGCTTACCATCCTATGAACAGCAACCACGCTAGGCTACGCTGATAAACAATAATCACCTGCGACGCGGACAGGAGGTGATCGTTAGGCCAAGAGCTCGCGGAGCAGTAAACTACACGAGCCGTCAATGTCCGAACAAATATAGATATTAAGGGTTGAAGTTCCCGAGGTAAAGATATTCCTCTGGTGAGTCCCTTAGAGTATTTTCCAAACGAGGAAACCCGTCACAGAAAGTTTACACTTCCGGAGATGAGGGTGCAAGTAAATAAAACTTGCTACAAATTCACCCAAATGAGTCACACCCTCACAGAAAAAAAATTGTTCCAAAATACTCACCGAGTACCAACTCCTTTCTAGTGAATGATTGAATTATCAATTGTGAATTGAATTATTTTGATGGATTTCGTTGAATCATATCGGATTTCGGAAAGCGTTCTCAGTCATTTCTTTAGCTTTATTGCCGTAGAATGATCACGTGAGGGCATATGGAGCGCGATACGTATTGGCGGCAAAAAAACGCGCCTAATTCGGGAATCAGTGTTGCCAGTTGGCTTTGTCATAACGATAGTGCAGTGTGGAAATGAGATATATACATTGAAGTAGAACAGCCGAAAGAGTGAAACCCAGGGGCGTACCGTACGGGGGGGGGGGGGGGTGGGGGTGTTCGTGAGTTCCTCGGTAAAATCAAATATACTGATGACCTTCTTTCTTTTCTTTTTCTTTTCTTGTCAGTTTTTTCGGCTAACAATCTTACCAATTTAACATATTTTTCGCAGACTAACCTCATTTTTTCGAGCGAGATTGCTAACAATCAATTTTGGTCGGTAAATTTGGGTCCGTACACCCCCCCCCCCCCCACTCGACGCAGTTACAGAAAGCCCCTGGTGAAACCGTCTTGCTCCCGAATGGGCCCGAAGCGGGCCATACATGAGGGCCAAACTGATCAAAAACCCAGTCTGTCCCAATTGGGCCACTACGTTAATGAATTAACTGTTGTCAAGGATTGGTGGCCTAAGGAAGAACCTAAGCTTTCCAAAGCAAAAAAAAAAATATGTGTTGAACATCTCAATAATGTTTTGAAGTATGTTAACCAGAAGGGCCAAACTGTATTGTGCCCGAATGGGCACTGAGTGGGCTGGCCCTGGCCCAATTCAACCGAGTGAAACCCAATTGGGCCCCAGCTGGGCATGCTGGCTGGGTTGTAAACTAAAATTGCTTAGACACTTGCAATTGATTGCAAGGAATAAATGTCATTGACGAAAATGGGTATTAGGGCATGGCCATAGGCGCAGACGGATGATAAGGGAGGGGGCAGGGGTAGCGCTCCATCCAGGGAAGAGTCTACAGGGGCAGTATAATACTTTCGCTACTCATTTTTTTCAACTATATAGAATTCACTCCACGGCATTGCTAAAATCATTCAGCTGCAGACATCACGGTGATAGCGAAATGAGTGCCAGGCAATCAAACGATACTTTTTTTTTCATTTCATAGTTACATAAATGATAACCCGTCGAAATTTTTATTTTTATTTCCTAATTTTGACGAAAAGTTGAAATGTCGACGAAAAAGGTCAAACGTTTGATGAAACACTAAATGTTCAAGCTTATGTGAAAATTTCGTTAGAATCGGTCTCGCAATTTCAATGAAAGCCAAAGAAAATGTGTTCTCCAATTGTTGGAATACAACTTTGAAATTCCTATATATATACAGATCAAATGCATGCAGGGGTAATGAGTCCATATTTCGAGAAATAATAATACAGGGATGTAAGTGCAGCCAAAAAAAAAAAACCGGAAAACTATTCGGAGACCCCGGGTGAATGCCGCCCTAACACATCCTACTCCTAGCTCTGACTACTTACACACTATCGTTATGTTAGGCTAGCTCAGAAGTATTAGCGCTAACACATCTTACCCCTAGTTCTTACTACTTACACACTATCGTTATGTTAGGCTAGCTCAAAGTTACGAATACGTCGCAGCGAACTACGGAATAAAAAACAGTCTCACATTCGAATGCGATCACAAATATCGATTTTCATATGCGTATCCCGTAGATTTCCGCCGCTCACAAATATCACAAGCGCTAATTCCGAAAGTTATGTCGAGCACCAGCAGTTACGAAGATATTAATTAGCAGTCTAATCAACGTCAATTAGGCAAGGTTTTTCAACGACAGAAATGAGCTATGGCGATTTGAAGTTCGCACGTACGCAACGATATTCACATGGCACAATGTTGTACAGTGCAATGCGATGATGCGAAACAGGAATGGTATTTTGATTGATCGATGAGTGAAAGTTGAAGTTAGCTTGCTGCAACGGGCCAGGCATTTTTGCCGCGTTGTGTCTTTGATATTCGAACAATTTTGTGGAACTTTATTGGAATTAAAAAAAAAAACGGATTTCCGTAAAAATACGGAAGACTTACATCCCTGAAAAAAAAAACGGATTTCCGTAAAAATACGGAAGACTTACATCCCTGATAATAAAGTAATGACATTTATAAGGCGCCGTGATGCAAAAAAAATATAGTTGATTCTACTATCAACTCGGCGCTGTACCAACATATCAACAATAAGAAAAGGATAGATAGTGCAGCAAAAGTCGAAAATGTTGTAAAAAGTTGAGTTCTCGAAAAGCTTCAAAGATTTGGCATGTCCCTAAAAATTTGGATTCTTTTTATCGAAAGATAATTATCACAGTGGATTTATTTTGCGATAGAAAGTCGAAATACTGCCGGGGGGGGGGTGGGGAGAAGTCGAGACTTGCAGAATTATATCGAAGTTTCAAGAAGACAGTACAAATTTGGAGACACTCGATATCATCGATGTTTCATCTGTGCCACCGCAGTATCTACAAAATTGAAATTTGTCTTGGGAAATCCAAAGCACCCTATACCCGCCCCGCCACTACCCTTCCCCTATCTATGCCCGTTCACTTGATGACCTCTTCCTATTTCGCGGCCACTGTTGGCTGCAACTCAAATATACACAAGTCGACCTGAACGTGCTTTGATCTGGAGGGATTTGAGATTACTGCCAAAATATGGCAGCTAACTAAATAGCCTTACACCCCCAAATATTGGTCAGCCAATTATTACTTGCCCTGTATTTTGTACCGGTGTGAAGTTAGATACTTATTCCTCGTTCGCGAATAAGTAACTGCTACCTATTCAGCTACTTATTCGACAAAGGTATCGACGGAACACTGGCAAGACGAATGCATTCTTACAAGATGTTCAACATTTGGTCGTGGAAAAGAGGTTTATCTGGGTCATTTAAACTCTAATGACAATGTAAATGGGTACCATGGTGCGTCTTGCCCGGTCCAAAGAGTTCTTGATCAACTAAATGACCACTACATCATCGGTTCTTAAATTAATGTAACGGAAACGGGACCTGAAAAAAATTCACGTTAGGCCCTAATCAAGACTAGCACGCCTTGGACCACCTAACCAATGGGTCTTATGAATTCTTAAGACATTGTAGAAGGATACCATAATGCGTCTTGCCCGGTCCAAAGAGTACTTGACCAATTAAAGTGACCACTAAATCAACAATTTTTTAAATTAATGTAACGGGAACTGAAAAAACCTTTAGGCCCCAAGCACATCCAGCACGCCTTGGACCACCTACCCAATGGGTCATATGAACTCTAATGACAATTTAGAACAGTACCATAATGCGTCTTGCCCAGTCCAATGAGTGCTTGACCAATTAAAATGACCACTACATAATTCACTTCTTAAATGAAAGTAACAGGACCTGAAAAACACCTTAAGGCCCTAATCAAAACCAGCACGGCTTGGACCACCTAACAAATGTGTCATATGAACTCTAAAGACATTATAGAAGAGTACCATAATGCGTCTTGCCCGGTCCAAAGAGTGCTTGACCAATGAAATGACAACTAAATCATCACTTATTAAATTAGTGTGACGGGACAACGAATGAAAAACATTTGGGCCCTAATCCATGCAGCACGCCTTGAATTACCCAACCAATGAATCATATGAACTCTAGAGACATTGTAGAAGAGTACCACAATGCGTCTTACCCGGTCCAAAGAGTGCTTGACCAATTTAAATAACCACTAAATCAATACTTCTTGAATGAGTGTAACGGGAACACGAAAAAAGCTTTGGGCCCTAATCTATGCAGCACGCCTTGGATCACCAAACCGATGGTTAACATGAACTCTAAGGATATTGTAGAAGGGTACCATAATGCGTCTTGCCCGGTATAAAGAGTGCTTGACCAATTAAAATGACCATTACTCATTACTTCTTTAATGAGTGTAACGGGACCACGAAAAAGCTTTGGGCCCTAATCCATGCAGCACGCCTTGGATTGCCAAACCATTGGGTAACATGAACTCTAAGGACATTGTAGAAGAGTACCATAATGCGTCTTACCCGGTCCAAAGAGTGCTTGACCAATTTAAATGACCACTAAATCATGACTTCTTGAATGAGTGTAACAGGGTCACGAAAAAAGCTGTGGGCCCTAATCTATGCAGCACGCATTGGATCACCAAACCGATGGTTAACATGAACTCTAAGGATATTGTGGAAGGGTACCATAATGCGTCTTGCCCGGTCTAAAGAGTGCTTGACCAATTAAAATGACCACTACTTCATCATTTCTTAAATGAATGTAACGGGAGCTGATTAAAACCCTTTAGTCCCTAACCAAGACTATCATGCCTTGGACCACCCAACCAATGGGTCATATGAATTCTAATGACAATGTAGAAGGGTACCATAATGCACCTTGCCCGGTCCAAAGAGTTCTTGACCAATTCAAATGACCACTCATTTATCATTTCTTAAGTGAATGTAACGGGAGCTGATTAAAACTCTCTAGTCCCTAACCAAGACCATCATGCCTTGGACCACCCAACCAATGGGTCATATGAATTCTAATGACAATGTAGAAGTGTACCATAATGCATCTTGCCCGGTCCAAAGAGTTCTTGACCAATTCAAATGACCACTACTTTATCATTTCTTAAATTAATGTAACGGGACCTGATAAAATCCCTTTAGGCCCTAATCAAGACCAGCACGCCTCGGACCACCCAACCAATGGGTCATATGAATTCTATGGACATTGTTGAAGAATACCATTATGCGTCTTACCCGGTCCAAAGAGTGCTTGACCAATTCAAATGACCACTACTTTATCATTTCTTAAATTAATGTAACGGGACCTGATAAAATCCCTTTAGGCCCTAATCAAGACCAGCACGCCTCGGACCACCCAACCAATGGGTCATATGAATTCTATGGACATTGTTGAAGAGTACCATTATGCGTCTTACCCGGTCCAAAGAGTGCTTGACTAATACAAATAACTAATGCACAATCATTATCCAGTAGATTCATCAATATTTTCTTTCTTGAAGTTTACTCTACGTGTGTACCAGTGTGGTGATACAAAACAAAAGCAACACCTTTGGCGCGCAAGATTAATTTATAATAAAAATATGTTCTAAATTATTCCTTGCAATCTTCAAATTATTAAGTACCTCCGTAGACTGATTCATATGAAACTGTTTCTCTAACTCTGCGATGTGTCTAAGAAGATTAAGTTCATGCTTTCTTTCCTTTGCTTTTTTCTTACTTTAGTTAATAGAAGCAACACGGATTTTATAATTAATTTACTCCCATTTTAGTGCTGGGTTGCTATGGGGAATGGAATTTAGAGCAGAGGCAATAATGTTCTCGATTTACTGAATGCGGTAATGATCAGCAAGCAATTTCCAGTATCCCAGACCTCTTTTAACATAATTAATGCTAATTTCTAAATCAATAATGGAGTGATCTGAAAGGAGGCTAGGGAGAATAGAGGAGTTGGTACCAGAAGTTACCAAACTACGAGAGATTAAAAAAAAAAATCCAGCCTACAACAAATATCATACAAACTATTTGATCTCCAAGTAAATTCTTTGCTGTGGGGATTTCTCTCCCTACAAATATTAATTAAATTAAATGTAGCCATTAAATCTAAATACTTATCACGAGCATTAAAATTGGTCCTAGGATTCCCTCCTGATTTACCGATAGCCAGATTAAACACAAATTTAAAATCCCCACCAATAATAAAAGAATCATATGAAAAATTATGGAGTTTAGAACACATATCACTGAAAAATTCAAAATCATCGAAGTTGGGACCATAAATACAAACCAAAGTGAGATTACTGTTGAATATTTTAAATTCGCTTAAAATACTTCTGCCGTTGGCAGATGCAGAAATGTGTAAAATGGTAACCTCTAACCGAGGGCGCACCAGAATACAAACCCCTCTACTTGATGAAGTCCCGTGACTAAAAATGATATCACCTCCCCATTCATTGCGCCAATAAGATTCATCGTATTAATGTCAAGAAAAATATAAATATGAGTATCAGAGATGATTTTAATTGCATGTTTATGGGTATAACGGATACTATCTTTATTGAAATCTTGAATGCGAATCGTGGTAACATTATTATTGGTGTTGCTTCAATGTTAACCTTTTAAAAGCATCTTGCTATTCAACTCCAGAAACGTTTCTAAACACTTTATATTCACATGATTTTTATCCGATGATCGACAACATATCTAAAATTTGTGAAATCTCCACAACCTTAAACTTTCATTTAAAACCAGCACATTATTTTTCAAAAATACTCTTTCAAACCTTTAAAAACCTTTATTTCATTTTAAGTTTAAAAAAAAACAATATTTTAAAGATTTAGGTTAGAGTAGAAATATTGTATTCAGTCATGCTAACCATTGTCAATTAAATTTTTGTGGACAGCCAGGCATGATTCATGCAGTGATACAAAACAGACTCACAAACAAAGTTAATGTAAGTCAGGTATTTTAAGTAGGGCCACAGATGATTTTAAAAATGGGCATAGATGGTGAGTATGTTACAAATTAACTTCATTTTGGACCTTTACCTTTTCTTCATGTACAACCTTTAAAAAAAACCTCATTTTGTAATGATAATACAATTATTTTCCAAGATACGTGTAGAGGATAAAATTTGCAAACATTTTACATTGGCTTAACGCAAACAAGTTGTCAGACCTATATATTAATAAACAAATCCGGCGGAATTTCCATTGATAACAAACTAAAATTAATAGAGCATTTTCACGTTTTTACAAAACAGTAGCCCTTTTTAATGGTTTTATCTTCAAAAACAAAAGAACTTTCTCTCCAAAAGTAAGCTCATAATGATTTATAATGCTTTAATTCTTCCTAAATTAATTATAGTTTATTACTTTGGGTAACTGCTCAAAAGAATAATTAAGTTGAATCTCTTACAGACAAAGATTATCAGAAATATCAACGATGTACCATACTTTTCTCATACCACTCTCTGTTTAAAGACTCGAAACATTTTAAATGTTCTCGATCTGTAAAAATTTCACCATGGACTTTTACCAAAACGCTTCGACTCGTTTTTCACTTATAAATGCGACTTTCATCATTTGGTCTTTAGAAATCCTAATGCTCAGGATATATGGGGACTTCTGAACATTATTTAGGAGACACAGAGGCAAAATAAATGGGACACTGGTGTAAAGAAATAGTTTGGCAAGAGTTCCTTTACGTCAGGATCGCATATAAAACACTCCTGGTTTCTCCCAAATAATACAATAGAAGGCAGGAGAGTTTTGTCAAAGGTTATACGAATATTGATCATGCTGAAGCTTGCCTCTAGACACACTTCTTTATAGGTTATTATAGTATATTCATATGCATCTATGTAAAATAATAATGAAACTTCAATTTAAGGTATGTTGTGAAATGATAAAAAAATATAATTGTAACGTATAAAAAAAATACTCTTAATACACCTCTGAGAAATGCCTTACTGAACTCAGTAAACCTGAACTCATCTATATCATTCAAGACACAAAATGATAAACACCATTACAATCACAACCAACAACTTGCTCAACCCTTTCCAAAAATGAGAAGTTCCAATCATGTGATAAAACTCGCAGAGGTAATATTCATGGTGCGATCATGGACAACTCGCAATGCTAATTTGGTTGGCTCTTCACCACAGCATACCATAGGCTTACTAGTCAGCCGCCATCTTAGATCAAACCATTGCTCTATTGTCTGACACCTAAGCAGTGACAACCCGAGACACCCACGCCTCTGAGAGTACATCATCTCGTCATCATCGCGTATAGATAATATTACAGTGTATGAGAGATTAACAACTCAAAAATGTTGAAAAGATAGAAAATAAGGGGATTACGAGGCCAGATCTCAAAGCCTCTGGCAGAAAGATCTTGCCATGATGGAGATATGACTATACCATGCTACCTTTTCTCAAAATAATTGAAAGTTAATAGTTGAACAATAGGGAACCTTGTTCACAAGCATTAGACTTGCCAAAGTTGTAACACCCTTGAGGGTGCATAGAATTACAAAATTTTCCACTTAATTACAGTAGTGATATCCTTCAGAATCTTTTCTATTCAACGCAGTCCTGTGGCTCATTAAATATCACTTAACTTCTGTAAAGATAAGACGAGAATATAAAAAGAACATAAATTATATCACTACGCAAAGACACAAATTATTGAGTCACATTTTTTTTCAAGGCATCAGTCAAGGATGTAGGCAGATATGTACTAAATATAACGTGGCAAAAGCTTGTTTCACTCATAGTCACACCCATGACTCTTTGTCAGCAGGCTTCAAAAGTCATGTTATTGTGAATGATGTAACCTTAATTTCATATTCTATATTCCACATGTATTCATAAATCTTTGACACAGTACACTACATAGATATAGGCTGTGGGCTACTAACTCAAATTATTGTGACAAAAATTGTATTTGTTATTGAGGGTTTTTTTTTCATTTCCTTGTTTCCAGAATAAGCAGGTGCAAAGTCTAATGGCTTCTAAAATTGACCCTGTCAGTTTTTTCATGCGCGCCTCGCTTGTAATTTTGTTTCCAGTTGTTAAATTTAGCCAAAACAAAATTCTGTAATTTGCATAGACCCATCACCTGTGACGGCGGCTATGCATCCAATCACTAGATGGCTGATTTCATCACCCGATATTTCTGGTGAATTCTTTTAGCACTGAAAATTCCATGTGAGACTAGCATACATGCCTGTAATGATTTAAACACACAGGCGAAGAGAGAAGGCAGCCAGCAAACGGATAAGATATCAGAATGTAAGTCTTGATAATTTAGGGCAAAATGAATATTTTGGCTACATATCTGGTTTGGATAATGTTAAAGATCTACTAATTTAATTGAGTGATAGTATGAACTAAGAAACTTGTTTTAGTCACAATTCAGTGTAAGACCCAAATATGGCTCACGAGAGATATTCTCAGGAGTCATTAAACTCAAGAGAGCCCTTCTCACGAGAGATCTTCTCTCGAGCCATTTACTCGAAAGAGGTATTAGTTTAGTCTAGTCTAGTTTAGTAGGGGATAAAAATATGACATTCTCAGGCAAACCGTTCCACGCATTCACAACCCTATTACAAAAAAGTATTGCTGAATATTAATCCTACTTTGTAACCTCTGGAGTTACAAAACAATTGACCTCTGTCAGTGAAGGATGAATTTTTCAAAACCATACACAATCTTGAAATCCTGCATCATGTCAGAAATAGATAATAAAAGTATTAATGAGGTCTATGTTTTTCGAATACACCAACCCCTTATATTTCAGTTCATTCCTATCATAAATTTGAGTTGCTTGGATACGGAATCACGTGAAGATATACCAATTTGCCATCTTAAAATCATTTGTTCCATTGCTTGAGTAATACAGTACAAAACAATTATGTGCAACATGTCTTGATCTACCACCCCCCCCCCATCCCCGTCACGCAGCCTCAATACAAAATATATAAAAGAAGCTTGATTCAAAATTTCACACAATTATTATTGCAATTTTTAAGATACGATGTTTATGTAAGATGTGAAGAATCATGATGACTTCTTTTCATCTGATATTTCTTTCGAGATTTTCCGCGTCCTCCCGAAAGCCCGCGGCTCTCAGTGCATTTCCTAAGATCCTTTTCGTGGCTTGTAACCCATTGCTTCTTTGCCATTTGAGGAGCATCTGAAATGCGGCTTCCGGGGTACCTCCGTTGCCTGGTCCATAACAATATGCATCAATGTTTGCTATTTCATGGGCTTTTAATCCCAGTCTCTGGGCAACAATCTTCCTGTTATCGGCGATTCTCGGGGCAATAACCTGGCAAACATAAGAATCAAAGTTCGTTGTGGGTCTCCATGACGACCTCAACTGACAGCCAAATACAGGAGTACTACATGTCTTAACAGCTTACTAAGAAATTAATTATACATCAGTGCCACAACTTATGGGGCTGAAAACTAGATTTTGTGTTAAAACTATAAATAACAACTTATTGTACAATCCGTAGCAGATGTATCCCTGGGCCTTGTTTGTGTGTAATATGGTACCATAGGCGAATAGTACATCACCGCTAACTGGTATAATCGACAGTATTATTTGCCAGGTTACACAGACATTTGAGTACCACACAAAATCACATTATTTATTTATTTATTTTATCACCAAACACTGATAGAAGTTTAAATTAAATAGAACGATAATTAGCAAGTGATTAATGTATTCAAAAAGAAAACATCGATTTCTGTCGAAAAACTCTAACAAGGGCTGGAGCCTTGATTTATGTCAGGATATTACGCTAAAATTCTGCATAAACATATATGTATTAACTAACCTGTAGCTCTTCTTCAGTGACTTTCTCTTCGTGACCCTGGTATGGGGCAGAAAACAATAAATAAAAGTTTATTATATAGTCCGTTGCAGATTCATCCCTGGGCTTTATTTGTGTGTACTCTTTATGTGGTTGCTTCAGTTTTGAGTTGATTTTCCCTCCCCCCTCCCCCCACCCCTTCCTGTGCCACAATAATATATCATTTATATTCATTGTCATACCTGTCCATTAATATTTCATTATAATTTCTTTATCTCTAGTTTCATTTCTCACAATTTGTGGTTCTTTCCAAAGAGAGTGAGAAGAGATCTGGAAAATTACTTTGGACTACAACAACACGTTTGCTTTTCTTTTTCTTTTTGTTTCTCACCTGAAGGTCTATTTGGTCGACTGATTCATCGTGCACACAAGGTTTCTTTTTTTCGACGGCACTGTCTTGGCTCGTACTCTGTGTGGTTGTAATATATACATGATAAGCATACAATTGCAGTATAGACCAAAGTATCATTTTATATTTTATATATTATGTACAATATTATGTCTCTTATATCCCTGGGCTTTATTTGTGTGTACTCTTTAAGTGGTAATTGCTTCAGTTTTGACTTGATTTTCCCTCCCCCCTCCCCCCACCCCTTCCTGTGCCACAATTATATCTCATTTATATTCATTGTCATACCTGTCCATTTATATTTCATTACAATTTCTTTATGTCTAGTTTTACTTCTCTCAATTTGTGGTTCTTTCCAAAGAGACTGAAAAGGGATCTGGATTATTACTTTGGACTACAACAACACTTGTTTGCTTTCCTTTTTCTTTTCGTTTCTCACCTGAAGGTCTTTTTCATCGACTGATTCATTGTGCAGACAAGGTTTCTTTCTTTTGACGGCACTGTCTTGGCTCGTACTCTGTGTGATTGTAATATATATACATGATAAGCATACAATTGCAGTATAGACCAAAGTATCATTTTATATATTATGTACAATATTATGTCTCTTATATCCCTGGGCTTTATTTGTGTGTACTCTTTAAGTGGTAATTGCTTCAGTTTTGAGTTGATTTTCTCTCCCCCCTCCCCCCACCCCTTCCTGTGCCACAATTATATATCATTTATATTCATTGTCATACCTGTCCATTTATATCATTACAATTTCTTTATTTCTAGTTTCATTTCTCATAATTTGTGGTTCTTTCCAAAGAGAGTGAAAAGAGATCTGGATTATTACTTTGGACAACAACAACACATGTTTGCTTTTCTTTTTCTTTTCGTTTCTCACCTGATGGTCTTTTTCGTCGACTGATTCATTGTGCAGACAAGGTTTCTTTCTTTCGACGGCACTGTCTTGGCTCGTACTCTGTGTGATTGTAATATATATACATGATAAGCATACAATTGCAGTATAGACCAAAGTATCATTTTATATTTTATATATTATGTACAATATTATGTCTCTTACTGTATATCCCTGGGCTTTATTTGTGTGTACTCTTTAAGTGGTTGGTTCAGTTTTGAGTTGATTTTCCCTCCCCCCCTGCCCCCACCCCTTCCTGTGCCACAATTATATATCATTTATATTCATTGTCATACCTGTCCATTTATATTTCATTACAATTTCTTTGTCTAGTTTTACTTCTCTCAATTTGTGGTTCTTTCCAAAGATAGTGAGAAGAGATCTGGATTATTACTTTGGACAACAACAACACATGTTTGCTTTCCTTTTTCTTTTCATTTCTCACCTGAAGGTCTATTTCGTCGACTGATTCATCGTGCAGACAAGGTTTCTTTCTTTCCACGGCACTGTCTTGGCTCGTACTCTGCGTGGTTGTAATATATATACATGATAAGCATACAATTACAGTATAGAGCAAAGTATTTTCAATTTTAAATATTATGTACAATATTATGTCTCCTATATCGTTCTTTATTAGATGCATGATATTATCACGCTTAGTATTGCGATATGATCAACGAAAAAAGTTTTACTTTCGTTTCTTCTCTGGTCGTATTATATTAATGATCATCAGTGTCCCTAAATATGCTAGAAAGTTTACTAGTGATCACCAATGCTCAAACGTTAAGGGGAATTTGACTGCCCCTGTAAACAATAGTTACCCAAACTTCAAATTCATCTGATAAAGTCCTACAAAATTCTATCACACAAATAACACTCACTTCTATGATTTTGTCTTCAAATATGTTGCTTAATTTAATACTTTTTTAGGAACGTAATAATAATAACAACAACAACAATAACAATAATATATAGCGCAAAATACAACGAAAAATGTTCAATGCAGCATGATGAAAGCTGCGATCTCCGATCGTTTATAGTCTATACACTGAAACATTAAGCTGGTGAAGATATCATGAATTTTAATGATGAAAAAGGGGCAGGCAGATTTGTCTTGGTTGTTAACTGTCTTTAATAGTTCAAATCCAAACAAAAGAACAGTTACAGGTAACTTGTATAACTCAAGTACGAAAAGGTAGAGTATAAGGAAACTCATATGAGCTTGTAATAATGTACAGTTCCTTCCCATATAATCTATGAAACAAAAAGTAATTAAGTATGATCTTAATATAGAAAGTCAATCCTATCACTCAGAACAAGAGCTACTGTACCTCATGATTTCTACAATGACAACCCTCACCCGCCCCCCCCCCCCCTTACAATCTTCAGCCCTGCAATTCCTGATGCAATTTATGAAGAGAATTGTACCTGATGGAACACAATACATATAACCAGAAAACGAAAAGGTTTAGTGGTTCCGATGCCCAAACATAATTTTATGATCTCATAAGCATGTAAGTACAGTATCTATAAACTGTACTGGCATTGTACTATCCAAGTACAGTAGGTACAGTATGTATAAAGCTAATTAGAAAAATACTATTTTGATCCAACATTGTTATTGTAGGGTACATCCACATAAACAGAGTTCACTTCCTTGAGACTATGGGCTACAAAACAACCTTGTCAATTCATCACATATCAAAGATCACAAGCTACTTTGATGCTGTGTATGTCAAAGATGAAAATTATCAAGCAAATGAAACTGGTGATACAGCCAAAAATATACAAAGAGAAGTCAATAATCATGTGCACAAAATAATACTAATTTGAGAAAGTAACATCAAATTCAAATTCTCTGTGAAGTCTATTAAAATCCATAAGCAAACCCGGAGATCATCATCAAATATTATATTAAGTGAGCTTGGAGTTGAATTAAATGAACATTTTGGAAGTTTTAACATTGCTGTTGTTAAGAATATAAATATGATCCTACAAGAAGCAGGGTTCGCAGGTTTCTTCCGGGGGTGGAAAAAACCGCGGAATAAACCACGGTTTTTTCCACTCGGAAGAAATAGGTTTCTTCCAGTTTCTTCCGGACAAAATGGAAGAAACTCAGTTTTTGGGGAAAAACTGTTGATAAAGTTTCATAACAACCTGCAATGATTTCTAACTATGTAATAAATGGACAAGAAGCAATATAGTGTCATCTAGGTAGTCTATATCTAGGTTTGGAGCACATGACCTGCTTCCACATATACTGTACACAATATTGTACTAGGCTAATAGCATTGGACAATTCAGGGAACAACTATGGGCAAGCAACATTTTGCAGACCAGAATGGTCCTGATTATAGCCCAGTTCTTAGTTAAAAACTGTGTTCCCTGGAAACTAGTGTAGGCCTACTACAATGCACACTCATTACTACTATTACATTGACCACTATGACCATAGGTTTCAATCCTACTCCTGAAGCCTCAGTGCATGGGCCAATCCAGGTTAATCATTCATACTATACAGTATGGCCAGTTATGCAATTCTGGTTGATGGGGGGATCGCGAGATGATAAGTAGTCCTTCCATATTTTGATCTATAAGCAACATCTTTTGGTGTAGATTATAAATTATAATTATTAATTATGAAATTATAATCAAAAAAAAAAAAAAATCATATTTTGATGGTTTCAATGGTATGCATTTCAGTCAGATGGTGGTAAACTATTTGTCTCTTTATCATGTATGTGGGTTGTGCTGTGTTTATGCCAATTTTCACAGTTTCTTCCAGTTTCTTCCGGTTTCTTCCAGTTTCTTCCGGAAGAAACTGGAAGAAACCCGGAAGAAACAGGTTTCTTCCAGTTTCTTCCACGTCCCCGGAAGAATTAGGTTTCTTCCGGAAGAAACCGAACCCTGACAAGAAGGAACTAATGATTACATGCAGTGTTAGAAAAGGAAGACGTTAAGAAATATTTTAGTCTTGTTAAACTGGAACTGCCTCAGATTCAACAACATTTTGTGGTGGGTTTTCAAATATTGTTCCAATTAGGAACTATCAAGTATATTTGCAACAATATTTAACAGAAGTATATAAAAAGTCTTATTCCATCTTCCTGGATACGACACCATGCGCGAAACAGGTAATCCCACTTCTGTCAATGACTACAGACCTATAGACAGTTCAAGTATTGGGATTAATTGCATTGCCATGCAGAAAATTCTTCTCCCATATACTGTATGATGCAGTTTATCATTGAAAATGGGGAATATAAATCTTGCCTACAAAAATGGTGTTGATGCACTGATGCCATACTAACTCTTGTACATGAAATAGTTAGGGGCTCAATCAGCAGGACACAACATTTTGTCAAAGTCCTGTTCTTAGTTTTTCAAGCACTTTTAACGCGGTCTTGCCTAATCGCTTAATTCAAGACCTATGTAGCTTTATTGAAGAACTGTGGCTTTTTATCTGGCTTGCAAGCTTCCTACAAGACTGGTCTAGGCAACTTAAGGCAAGTGAAATCACGGTATAGAAATTTCCATTATTCCTCTAAATCGGATATAAAAATTGGCGTTCCTCAAGGGGGTCCTCTATCGGCTCTACATTTCACCATTTACACGGATGAAATACACTCAGGTTCCAATTGCAATGTAATTAAGTATGCAGATTATACCCCAATTTCTTGTAGTAAATGCACACAAGGGAAGGATAAAGACAATTATCAGTATTTTACCTAAAAATTGAGATGAATAAATTGATGGTTTCCTGGTATTTCTTTAAGACACAAATGTTTACACCAACACAAATATTCTATGTAAAGACATTCTACATTACACATATGGCTCATTCCATGAACCTGGGTTTCAAAGTGTGACAAAGGGGTAAAAATTTCAAATTAGGTTATTTCTTATTTTGTTTTGTATTTTAAGTACTCAAGCATATCTAGTTTCATGAATGAATAATGGTTAAGAATTCTTCCCGTCAGACAGGTAGCTGCAAACATTCAGAGGTATGGAAACTGTCAAAATTGCGGATGTAACAGAGACACCACATTTAACGATGGCCAACCCCCTCCTGACTGAAAGGAAAAGAGCAACCTATTCATGCAGTCACCTTTCAATAATCCATAGGTGCACTATCACATTAAATGTAACATAATTTGGAATTTATTTATTATCGGGGATGAATAGCTTGAAATGTATTCATCAAGCAATGCACTTCAGGTCTTATTTACCCTCCATTTCCTGATATTCTCATCCGTCGCCTCACTTCAACCATATGAAGCAATGGTCACCTCTGTTACATGTTTACATGAGTGTAATACTTGATTAAGATAACAACTGAGCCTCAGGACTCGGAATTTTCATTTGGTACTACCATTCCGCAAAGTTGGGGTAGGATTCTGGGTGTAACGAAGACACCATATCCCTGTTACACTCAATTGTATTTTGGAGTGACGTTCTTTCGGTGGCAGATTTGCAGAAAAATAAACAGACATGAACATAAGGTAATCACAAGTAAATAGAAGACACTTCTTCTTAATTCCTTGACCACTTTATTATTGAAAAATCAACTTGCGGTAACATGGATTCTGGGTGTAACGAAGACACCATTTCCCTTAAACGCAATTGTATTTTGGAGTGACGTTCTTTCGGTGGCAGATTTGCAGAAAAATAAACAGACATGAACATAAGGTAATCACAAATAAATAGAAGACACTTCTTCTTAACTTCTTGACCACTTTATTTATTATTATTATTATTGAAAACTTATTATTGAAAAATCAACTTGCGGTTACATGGATTCTGGGTGTAACGAAGACACCATTTCCCTTAAACGCAATTGTATTTTGGAGTGACGTTCTTTCGGTGGCAGATTTGCAGAAAAATAAACAGACATGAACATAAGGTAATCACAAATAAATAGAAGACACTTCTTCTTAATTTCTTGACCACTTTATTTATTATTATTAGTACTGAAAAATCAACTTGCAATAACATGGAAAACAACTTGGTTCAAGCATAATCAGTCGATTTTAGAATTACATAAAAAAATTATGAAACAGCTAATACACATTCTTTTCTTGTATTTATTCAATTATAATGCAAACTTTAAGAAATTGTCAATACCAACAAATAAACAATCAATTGATCAGTTTTTAATTGCCACCAAATATTTAGCAATGAATGAAACCGGTGCTAACACCAGAGAGATATTTTTATATATTTTTTAATTATTCATTCTGTTAAAATGAAAACATCTTAATTTTCAAATGCCATGTAAACACAATCAAATGCTAAAATATTTTCCTTTTATTTTTCACACCCTACAGGCTCAACATTAAGGACAACAAGCCAGCAGAGCTACGCAAGATATATTGTTTTTAATGCATTTGTCATAGAACATGCTTTTACAGAAGCTTTTTGCGGTTTTCAACCAATCTTAACTTATGAGCTGTTCCTTTAGCTAGATTCATTCCCAACAATTCAAAATAATTGCAACAGAATCACTCATGGTCATACCTAATGGAAACAAATAAAGGATGGTGTTGTGGTATATATTGGTGTACTTGTTTGCCTACTATGCTGGCAAAGTATGTATGTATGTATGTATTGTATGTATTTGTGATCTTCCCGCAAGCAGGAACTCGCGAAAGAAGCCATGGAGGCTTATAGACTTGCAAGCTGACCGAAGCCAATCTCTCGGCAGACATCCATTTAACGTCCATGTCGGGAAGCTGTTATTGAACAACACCCTTGCCAGACGACACACATTGCTGTCGGCGGGAAATCGAACCGGGGATCTCATGACTGGGAGACGCCGGCGTTAACCACTAGGCTATACACTCCGCCGTTAAAAATATTCGTTAAAAAAAATATTCGTTAAAAAATAAATTCGTTAAAAAATAAAAATATTCGTTAAAAAAAAAAAGTTAAAAATATTCACCTCGTTCAATGGCGTAAATAGCATTTACAGTCATATTGTGGGTGGGATTTATTGCCATTTTAATGGAAAATATCTTTGAAAAAACAATGTTGAAACTTGTAAATATTTCTACTTTTATTTCACCATTTGAAGTAATGTTTGAGTACATTAGTTACATGTGTTTGTTGTTGTGGCATCGTGGGGTCAATGAGGTTTAAACAAAACATAGAACAGGACACAAGAAGCTGCTTTAATAGCCAACAAATACTATTTTAAAGAAAAATCATCTTCAGGACTAAACAATAAGGAACGCAGGTTCTACCAACCAACAGAAGTCCATGTGAAGGATGGAGTCTATTGTTCTTTAATGTGAGATAGTTTCATTCCACCATATATTTTGTCAATCATTTTGATTTCTTTGACAGAAAAAGGCCCATTTCCGATGATATCTAAGGGCCCATGAATAATGTACTTACCTGTCACTTCAGCAATATCTGGCCTTGCAGGCCAGTCATAGTACCTTTGCTTCTGGCAAGATTTTCTCAACCTATGCATAAACTTGAAAAAAATGCTTGCTCCCTCATGATTGACTAATCTTCCTACATAGAACTCATTATCATAAAACACTGCATAATAATGCTCTATTTTCATTAAAATTCCTCGAAGCTGCGGAGTTGTCATGCCCTGGTGTGGTGAAGGACCTTGTTGTCTATGTAAACAAGAAATAAAAATACATCCAACAAATTAGAATGTACAGTACATATGTACCATTGTATACAGAATGTAATCATGTACAGCAAAAGGTGTGTAAAGTGAGAGGTGTTTTATTTGACGTTATGCAAATCCAATCATTACTATGAGGAAGGTTATGCTATAAATATTGTACAATTATATCAAAGCAATTGAGAATTTACGGAAATATGGTACCTTGATGTATAACTCACAATTTACCAACATATGAAATTACAGAGAATTCTTATAGGGCATATTCCTGGAAGCTTAATTTGGATGATTTACCTGGTTTTGCCCTGTTGGCCACTTTTTCCTGTGCAGATGTCCTGATCTTCCAGAGAAGTGTGTGCATTGCCAATCTTGTAGGCTGTTGAGTAATGCAGTACTTGAATAATTACCATTTGAAAACAAAGTAATGTTTTGGGTTTATTGTATAACATGTTATGTTAGGCTACAGAATTGTAGTTAAGTATATGATTGTGTACAACAATTCTGTTTATTCTAGAAATATTAATAGTATTAAAAAATGTTTACATATTATTAAATTATGCTACAATGTTTGATTTCCAGGAACCCAAATAAAGAGGAAAATGTGCAGTGTGCACTCTATTTCTTTTAGTCTGAATATCTTGACAACTGAACAAAGGATGCAATGCATGTCAACTGAATAGAGTAGTCTTACCATCAAAGGAGGGCTCATAGCCTAACGTGATACATTGCCTACGCAGTACTAACGTGAATAGGAAAATAATACTGACTAGGCCCTAGCCTAAGTCTTAACGAAATTTCTAAGAAAAAAATGTCACATACAGGCTACGTTATCCTACATAGCCGTAGAAAAAAAAACAATCATTTTAATACTCACCCGATTTGCTGGAATAATATTTACAGCGTGACTTGCATATTTACAGCCTAGCTAGCTTGACCGAGCGTCTCCAATGTAGCCTAACATAACGCTAGGCTAGTATTAGCTCGCGAACGTTACGGGTGTAACATTAGACACTGCATAGTGGTTACGTCGGCGAGATAAAAATCGAATCTGTACATTTCTCCCATAAATACTAAATGAATGATTAGATTAAACAGTGAATACCTACCAGTTTTATCGGGGGATAAATACATAGGGGCCTTGCTAACAAAATAAAATTCCGTAATAAGCTACATCAAATTTTCTTTACTATCACTGTATCAGACGTAACAGTCATCAGAAGACACCGTTCATATTAACCTCGCAAAAGGCGAAATAGGCTTCTAGTTACTACTTGCGGCTATCAAAATGTCACAAAGTTCTAATGAAACATGGTGACAAGTTTGAAGCTTGATCTATTGATACATTTGGAAAAAATACACCTACGTTTTTTTTTTTCCTGCCGTATCTGTTACGGGTGTAACAACCATTGTGGACGTAACATAGAGACACCATGAGTTTCACCTCTCGCATACCTAAAATCGATTCGAAATCAGCGAATACTCGGAACCGACATGAATTATCCATTCAACTTATGTACAAGACAAGGTCAAGTTCATTATTCATCGAGGGTTATTGAATATTTTAAACATATTTACCCGCACGGCGTAACGAACGTCGTAGACACCAACCACGAGTGTTTAGGTTTTATCTTTTATTTTAGTGTGAAAAGTGACCTCAATTAATTTAGCGCTACTCATGATGTTTAGTTCATGTCTGATTTACAACATTTGATGCAAATTAAACCCTATGTCCCTTTTTGCGAAATAAGGTAACCCTCTTCACGACGTAACAAGATAAACTTGGCAGAGACACCATTTGTTACGTCTGAAAACTTCACTATAACCAATGATAATTTAAAAATGTAGTTGAAGGTAAGCTGTGTTGTCTTCCAGCACTAAAACAATACATATCTGTGGATGTATATTACATTTGTTTCTGAGCCATATGACATTCCTTGAACGCTTGCAGGGTACTTGAAATGTTCAGTTAATTTATTGTCACAACAATCACAGTAAATAGAGAAGAGACACCACACTTTTTTTCAATTTTTTTTATTTTAATTGTTCAATTTGGTAAAATTTAGCCATAGCACAATATATATCTATGAAGTGACTACCAAACTATGGGGCTGGAATAAGTTTTCACTTTGCACAAAGTTGACCTATTGCTGTAGAAAATGTGACATATACTGTGTGTCACACTTGACCCAAGTTCACGGAATGAGCCATATGTATTCTACCTTGTAGCATTAATATTTCAGCTGTGGTACATAACCTTCTTTTAATACATTGCATACCCCTATCATGTCATATATTTTTTATACACCCCTATCATGTCATATATATTTAAAAGGTGATATAGATTATCTTGAAAACGTACGGAGAGGATTTACAAGGATGATACCTGTTTTGCGGCATTTGCCATACAATGAAAGACTTTCTACCCTAAATCTAACTACATTATCCACCAGAAGACTAAGAGGAGATTTAATTGAAGCTTTTAAGATTATGAAAGGTTACGTAAAAGCTAGCCCTCAATTATGGTTTGAATTTAGCGACATCTCTTTTACTAGAGGCCATTCAATGAAATTGTGCGCAAAGTATTCAAAATTAAATGTACGCAGACATTTTTTTTCGGTCAGGGTTGTATCTGGATGGAATGCCCTTCCACAGTCTGTCATTGATGAAACCAGTATAAATCAGTTCAAGGGACTTGGGACTGCAATGTAGGGGAGTTACAAGAGCTGAG
Source organism: Apostichopus japonicus (assembly GCF_037975245.1). NCBI lineage: Eukaryota > Metazoa > Echinodermata > Holothuroidea > Aspidochirotida > Stichopodidae > Apostichopus > Apostichopus japonicus. The sequence continues at coordinate 33,996,520 of NC_092568.1, read as the reverse complement.
CTCTCTCTCCCTTCTCCATCCCACACTACATCTGTCTAGTGATGAGGCGTGGGATACAGGTGAATACAATACAGGGTAATATCTTTGGTCATACTGTTACCGTCATGCTGTTCCCATACTGTCATTTGTTTATGACATCATATGATTCATTAATTTATGGGGTTTTTTTTATAACTTTTCACTGGAATGTTATAGTTAAGATTCTATTAAATTTGCATTCATAGAGCTTGAACAGCAAAAGGTTTATAAGTTCACAGAGTTTTAGCATTTACCAACAAGGAAAACCAGAAAGCCAGTGGGCTTATTGTGATTCCTTGCCAATTGAGATTATAATCCCAAGCAATCGTCATTGTTGATTAAATTGATCAGCAAAGTTCTTTCACTGACTGTAGACCTACCTACTACAGTAAATATGTTAACTTAACATGTTTACAAGCTACAGTATCTTTTCCAAAAATCAACTCAAGCCCTGCCCCCAATAAATGTACATAATATCACATTGAACATACTAGTGTTTACATGGGTCCAAAAATCGGGAACCGGGTACCTGAGTAGCCGGAAAAAATTGTTTACCCTTGTGTGTCACGATTTTCAAGAAATGACATATTGGATGCTATTAATGAATGAATCATATTCTCTACTGACAATGTTTTTATGTTCAAAAACGTAGGTGTAAGATGAGGTATAAAACCTACCTCAATAATTTCTATTTGCTATTGTTTCTTTCATTAACTTGTTAATAACTTCATATAATTAACATTACTACTAACATCGCACTGCCATCGCTGCTTATGCTTGCTCTCCACGTCTATTGATCACACCATATAAATATCCAATTTAGCTCTAAAACAGTTGTTACTACTACTACTACTACTACTATCTATTATGCAGGCCCAGGGTTCGTATTAGCCGAGAGATTGCGCAATTTGTGCAATTTGATCGCATTTGGAATAAACGATTAGTAAACAGCCACTTGCGATTATTATTTTTTAGTTATCCCGTCTGTAATCTGTAAACACTTCGTAAAATTCCTTGTCAGCCTTTCCTTCCATGAATAAACAAATGAATAAATAATAATTTCTTCCACATGGTAGCTTAACATCACACTAAGATAATGAGAAATCTAGCTAGGCCTAACCATCTGCTTATTCGCTGAAATTGTGACGCAGTTATAAGATATCCATGGATATTTTCATTATTAAGGTTCGACCACATGGTTGCCTAACACCACACTAAGTCAATGGGGGAAATCTAGCCTACAGTATACCGCTGAAATTGTGACGCAGTTATAAGATATCCATGGAATATTTTCGTTATTGCTGTTTTCTTCGACCACATGGTAGCCTAACACCGCACTAAGTCAATGGGAAATCTGCCTAACCATCGGTTTGCAAAAAAAATCACACTTTGCGTAGGATTCGGGTAATAAATTAAGAACTGGGTAGTATCGCGTCAGGAGGGTACCTTCATTATTGCTGTTACAGTATCTTCGACCTCATGGTAGCCTAACACCACACTTAGTCAATGGGAAATCTGCCTCACCGTCGATTTGCCAATTTTTTATTTTTCTAAATCAATCTTTGCGTAGGATTCAGGTAATAAATTAGGAACCGGGTAGTATCACGTCGGGCGGGTACCCGGGTACCTAGATAACCCGTGCAAACACTATAGAACATACATTATCATGAACTCGCTATATAATAACACCTTCACACAAAGTATGATTCAATTCTGAAAAGGTTTACATTTGACCAAATGACCTCATTATTATTCATGAGATATATAAACACCAAAATAAATAGGGTTTTCATCTACTTACTATGGCGCATCTATGTACCAAGTATAACTTCAATCCAACTTGTTGTTGTTCAGTTACAAGCTATTTTAGTGAAAATCAACTTAAGCCCAGCCCCTAATAAATATGCATAATATCAACTTGAACATATATCACCATGTACCTGCTGTATCTACCAACATATTAATACCAAGTATAAATAAATTCTGACTTCAGTTGCAGAGTTATTAGCATTTGGAACTTTTATGTTTGACCCGTGACCTCATGAGATGAGCACCAAAATCAATAGGGTTTTTTACTCAGTATGGTGCATCCATGTACCCAGTAAGACTTTAATCCAACTTGCCATTGTTAAGTTATCGTGTTTACAAGCCAAGGGCGTCACATACACACACACGCACACAATCACCATCGCATAGATTCCTTGAGCCTTCAGCAAGGAATCAAAAAACGTCCTTTTTAGCATCACGCTGTTACCAACTAATTCATATTCATATTTCGTACATTGCAGGGAAGTTTGAATTTTTTCTTTTTCTAAATGAATGTTGTAATATTAAGAGCTGAACTGTTATTTGAAAGTTCTTTGCTTTGAATCATTACATTGTTGCAACAATTTGCACTTGGGTTCCAATGTTACTGTGGAATTGCTCATATTAACAGTTTATAACTGTAGCTTTATTTGGATGGGTGGGTGGGTGCATTGTGCAATATAGTTACCGTATGTCATGCATGGACTACATCACCAATTTATTTTGGGTTTTTCTTAATCTTGAAATGATCATGTAATCTTGGTTATCTTGCAAATACTTCAAGCACTTTGTTATTGTGCTATTTTTATGATTATACTGTAAGGTGTGATCAAGTGATGATATGAACTTCAGTTCACATTTTCTAGAAAGTATTTTACTTGGATCATTATCAAGTAATAGTCTGCAGCCAGAAGCATTTGAGAACTAGAGCACCAATGGTGCAGAAGCTCATACCTTTTCGAGCTGAAAAATGTAGGGCCCACAAAACCAATTTTGGGCCCATGAGGGATACCCCCCCTCCTCCGTTAGCAGAATCCTGGCCACACCACTGGCTATAATTCCTATTTTCCCCTTTAAATCCTATTTTACCCACTCTCTCAAACAATACCACTGACCTACCCTATTAAACTTTCTCCACCTCTACCTTAGCAGACATAACAAGCACTCCCTACAAGACATAACTTCACAAGCTGCCTACATACCTCAGGCTCAAAGACTTCTAAGAATCGGCAAGTGCTGATTGGCTATAGGGCTCTCATGCTTACAGTTCAACAGTTAATAACAACTCCCAGTCCTGCTTTAATTCCACTAACAGCCTCTGCAGAGCTTAACCACAAATGTAAACAAACACTGCAGAAACTGGGAGACAAATTAAAGGAGCTTTGGCAAAAAGTGAAGGCTCAGTTTTTTTAAACAATGGGGATTAATTGTAATTAATTAACTTTTGACCAAAAATTTTTAGGCATCAACTTATTCATACACAATCCAACAATCATCAGTTCAACTTTGAATATGATCCATCAAAATCTTGAGGAGATTGAGATATTTGAAAATATTACAAAGAATGACCCCCGATGACCCCCTAAATGACCTTTGACCTCAATTTTCCGAACACCCCTCGTAACTCTCATCCCGAGGAACATTGTGACTAAGTTTTATTATAATTGGCCATACACTGTACGAACAGGAGCAATTTGAAAATATAGGGCCGCGGCCCGGGCCACAAAAGACCCCTAGTTGATCTTTGATCTCAAATTCATGAACACCCTGAAGGTAAAACTACCATAGTACTATCGTGACAAACCCTCAACATTGTACCATGGAATCTGTAGGAGAAGAAGCATTTTGCGTATTTCCACAAAATGGCCCATTACGGCCCACAGGTGACCTTTGACCCCGAATTTTGGACCATCTCTGATGGCCCTATACCCAATGGTCCTTGTGTCCAAGTTTCATGAAATTCCATCAAACACTGTGCGAGTGGGAGCGGTTTTACCAATTGTTGACGGATACAGTGATAGAGTGATAGAATGATAGAGTGATAGAGTGATAGACGCTGCACTGTAACAATAGCTCACACCAGCATGCTGGTATGAGCTAAAAACTATGATTCATTATAAAAGGAATTAAAAGTTGTAAAGACTAATTATCAACTAGGGATACTAAAACTAATAGATCTCACAAAAGTACTACAAAATACTTACTGCTCCCTTCTTTTTCTTTGAAGGCACTTCATCTTCTTTTCTTACAGGTGCTCTTTTTTCAGGTTGCTTAACTGTAAATAAAATGAAACATGTTTTGTCAATAGATCATTACATTTGTTTTCACTTTAGATAGCAAATTTCAATTGCCTTGAGTTACAAGCTCAAAATACGTTTATTAAAATTATATGAATAATTTTGAAGAGCAAAACAGTAACAAAACTCCTCTAACTGTATCTGTTAAACAAAAGCAGATTAATGCATGTAGGTCATGGCTAAATTAGGATAGGAAGTTGGTGAATTGGATGGTGTATCCTTACCAGTTAACAAATTTTGCAAGTAAGCTTCTCGTAGGTACAGTAGGCTTGCACTTATAGCTCAGTATGTAACCTTAATTTTTTAAATTGAAGATTTGTACTGACAGTCATGAAAAAAAATTTATTGATTACAAGTCAAAAACATAACCTTCGAAATAATTCAAAACCACAAGAATGAAGAACTTTCCAAGGACATACATCAAATATTGGGACAACAACAATTTTTTTGACCTCAAAATATCATATTATCATTATTAGAAGTACTTGTGAATTCCAAACACTTGTCACAATGGATGTGCAATTGTTGATAAGTATCTGTATACCACTTTCCAGAATCTGTTAAATACATCTATAAGTCAAATCCCGACCTCCAGGTATGTTTGGTATATAATACATGTTGTATAGCACTGTAGCAGACCATTCTACTACAATGGCCACATACACAGGCCGGCCCCAGGGCTCATTTTTAAGGTTGTCCTCGGGACAACCTTGCCTTCACATTTGGTTGTCCGAAGGTTTTTTTGTTTGTCGAAATGAAAGCACTTGGATTTTTTAAATGGCGCGCCTTCCACAAGAGTGGTACTGTACATACTGTACTGTAGTAATACTCAAATGTATCGATCGATACCATAACGTTAGGCTTCCCTAGTCTATCAACCTTACTCTTAGTGACCATACAGTAGTCTTATGGAGATTGACAAATCTTGGACACAACTTGTAGTGTAGGGTTATAGACATTTTATGTGGTGTATGGTACTGTTCATGATTAATTTTGTTGGGTTGCGGGAATTCTCTGGTAGTGAAAAATGATTTCTGTAATCGTATCCAGAGACAGAGGTGAACCCAGGACATACAGCACATATATGCAGCAACATAAACGAGCATGAGGTATGCCCACATGCACAGTATAGTTCTGCATGCACATTGTACTCCAACTCGCAAGTCTTACAGTACGTGCATGCGAATGTGAGGTAGAAAGCAATCCTGGTCGCGGCCGCCAGGTTCTGTACTCTGTAGTGTTACGAAGCACACATAAGGGCATATACAGTATGCACATTCAGCTAAAGTGAAGGATTTACCTAGTGTTTACACGGGTCCAAAAATCGGGAACCAGGTACCCAAGAGCCGTTACCCGTCGGGTATCCAGGTACCCAGAAAAGAATTGTTTAACCTTGTGTATCGCGATTTTCGAGAATTACATATTGGGTGCTATAACAAATGAATTATATTCTCCACTGACAATGTTTTCATGTTCAAATACGTAGGTGTAAGATAAGGTATAGTCAGTTGGGGTAAAAACAAGAGCCCAAGGGCACTGTGGTTCCTTGCTTGGGGTATATGACAATACACATAATATTATCAAGCAAGATTGGGCTCAAATAGACCAAGTAATTGTGGTCCTACATGTACGCATAAAGTAACCAACACTATGGCCAACACTTTTGTGATCACAAAATGTGATCGGATTTTTGATCAAAAGGCACTTTTGAGATCTAAATATGGCGTCGAAAATGTAAGAAGTATAAGGTCACCTACAAGCGGGTCAACAGATATGATAACATTGGTGACCACAGATGACATGACCTTTAAGTATGAAAATGTTCCACCACCCCATTCAAAACTTTTCCCAAATTATCAACCGTGTCACACCTTGGCATTGGGATTTAATTGTATTAAATGTCTAAAAATTAACTTTGAACTTGTATACATACAGTAACTTCACACACAAAGGTCACCCGTAGGTCAACCAATTGACATTTTTGATCGGTGAGACCTAAACGGAGCATCAAAACTGTAAAAATTCAAACATGTTTTCTTTGCCCATTTTCTCCCCCCAAAAAACTAGTTTTTTAACATTAGCTGACTTTTGGTGACCTTGGACCACATGACCGCTAAGTTTGAAAATATTACCCTATACCATTTGCAACTTGTCCAAAAATTTCAACCACGTCACACCTTGGAACTGGGAGTTACTGCATTAAATGTCTGAAAATTAACTTTGAACTTGTATAACTTCGCACACGAAGGTCACACGGGTGTCAACCCATTGACATTTTTGATCGGAAGGTACCTTTGGTATCCAAATCTAGCATCAAAACCAAACATTTTCTTTTTTGCTCGTTTCCTCCCAAAATAAGCACATTTTTTCTAATGTGACCTTTGACCTTGGTTTCAAATGTAGTTTAATCTCCTGATTCCAAAAAACAAAACGACAAGTCTGTACAACCATCCTAACTCCGACCGAAAAACTTTGACCCCATATAACTTCACACATAAAGGTCACACGGGGTCAACCTATTGACATTTATGTTCAGAAGGTACCTTTGACATCTGAAAATAGCATCAAAACTGTAAAAATCCCCAAAAACACGTAAAGGTCACCAAAGGTCAAATTGAGGTCAAGGGTCACCCAGGTGCAGGTCGACAATTGGATTACATTGAAGCAACTCCCAACCCTAACGGACATTTCGTTCTCAAGTTATCGCAAAAATACTAGTTTTTTATCATTAATTGACCTTTGTTGACCTCGGATCACATGACAGTTAATTTTGAAAATGCTCCCCTAACCAGTTCACAACTTGTCCCAAAATATCAATCTTGTCGCACATTGGCACTGTGAGTTATTGCAGTTTTAATATTTTCGGTTTTTGGACCATAACTGACCTTTGGTGACCTTTGTGGGCACCAGAAACAATAGGGCACACCTTCTCCATATGGTGGATCTATAGTCCAAGTTTGGCCTCAATCCAACATTCCCTTATTGAGATAGAGCGTACCCAAGCAAGTGTCACAGACACACACACACACACACACATACACACACACACACACACGCCAACCTGACTTCATAGGTTCCTTTTGCTAAAGCAAGGAACCAAAAAACAAGGGGGTAGTTCGGGTAAAAAAAAACAACCCCTTTTATAGAAGGGGAATATTTAGTCAAAGTTCCAATTTATTTTGGGTGAAAGTCCTATATGTCTAGTTTATTATTATATTATTTCCGGAACTCTATGTCACTTTGCTGCCAATCACCGCTTCATCGAATCAAGCGAATGCTGAAATAGCGAAATTTGAAGTTTGTACCACATATCCAAACTTTCTCCTGCACACCAAGCTTATATGATGTGGAGATTATTCCAGCAGTTACAGCATAGCAGTTAGTGATATTACACTCCCCCATGGTAGAATTACTCCAACTTCATTCACGCTTCATGGTGGGGGCCTTGTTTTTTTTACCCCCCAAAAATGATGGGAATGGGGTAAAAAAAAACAAGTACTTTCCGGCTCCAATGTACTCCCAAATTTGCCTGAATGGATAAATTTTTCCATAATGTTGATTTTAGAGGTTAGGCAAATAGTTTTATGTCTGTCATGTGTCTAAATGTTAAATAATTGGGCAGAAGTAACTGAAATTAGCTCAACTCTAATGTTTCTACTATATTACACCACATTTGTGTAGCATTATATACACACTGTACAGTATGAATATGGCTGAGCATGACATATGACACGAGCCATCCATAATTACGAATTAAGACAATTTCACAATTTTTTCCCTTTTTCATGTAAAGGTAGTAGCTCATACTTAGATGTAATCATAAGCAAACATGATTAAAGATACATTCATGAAGAAAATAGCTGTTTTCTAGCATTGTTTTTTTTTTACGCCAGCATTGTTTTTTTTACCCCGAATTAAGCAAATTTGGGGGTAAAAGAAAACAACATTTTCGCAAAACACGACTTTCCATTTACAAAAAAGGTTATCTTTGTTAGATCTCTTTAAGAGAATCCCACTCCACACACTTGAACATTGGAACCGAAACAATACCTCTTACTCATCAATTTTTAGAGCAAACTTTAGGTAACTTGTTTTGTTTTTTTTTACCCCACTTGACTTAATCCTTCCTCAGTAATTTCTATTTGCTTTTGTTTCTTTCATTAACTTGTTAATGACTTCAGAAATAATTAACATCACTACTAACATCGCACTGCCGCTGCTGCTAATTTTTTGCTCTCCACCTCTATTGGACCATACCATATAAATATCCAATTTAAACAGTTTTACTACTACTACTATCTATTATGCAGGCCCATTACTGTAGCTGTGAGATTGCGCGATTCGCGCAATTTCATGGCATTTGGAATAAACGCATTGTAAAAAGCCACTTGCGATTACTATTTTTTAGTCATCCAACCTATAATCCATTAGTAACATCTCATAAAATTACTTTTCATCGTTCCTTCTATGAAATAAACAAATGAATAAATAATAATTGTGAGAATTCTTTCAATTTTGTCCACATGGTAGCCTAACTCCACACTAAGTCAATGGGGAAATCTAGCCTAACCATCTGTTTATCTCGCTGAAATTATAAGATATCCATGTAGTCTAGACTACTCCTTGATTGTGTGCTATACTGTCCTGGGCAGAACTTATAAAGTACCTTTGATAAGATGCTTGCTGTAGTTGCATATTTTATCAAATTGCAAAAAGGTTTGAAATTCTGGGTTCCTTAACCCTAACAAGAGCCCAAGGGCACTGTGGTTCCTTGCGTAGGAGTATATGATACACATAATATTATCATACAGTAGCAAGATTGGGCTCAAATAGTCCAAGTAATTGTGGTCCTACATGTACCCATAAAGTAACCAACACTATGTGATCACAAATTGTGATCAGAATTTTGACTGGAAGGCACTTTTGAGATCTGAATATGGCGTAGAAAATGTAAGAAATATAAGGGCACCTACAAGCGGGTCAAGAGATATAGCATTAAAACTTTAAGAATTCAAACCTTTTTTCTTTGCCCATTCTCTCCCCCCAAAATACTAGTTTAACATTAATTGACCTATGGTGACCTTGGATCACATGACCGTTACGTTTGAAAATATTCCCCTAACCAGTCCACAACTTGCCCCAAAATATCAACCATGTCACACTTTGGCACTGGGAGTTATTGCATTAAATGTCTGAAAATTAACTTTGACCTTGTATAACTTCACACACAAAGGTCACCTGGGGTCAACCCATTGACATTTTTGATCGGTAAGATGTGAATATAGCATCAAAACTATAAAAATTCAAACATTTTTTCTTTGCCCATTTTCTCCCCCCAAAATACTAGTTTTTTAACATTAATTGACCTTTGGTGACCTTGGATCACATGAACGTTAAGTTTGAAACTATCCCCCTATACCATTTGCAACTTGTCCCAAAATATCAACCTTGTCACACCTTGGCACTGGGAGTTATTGCATTAAATGTCTGAAAATTAACTTTGACCTTGTATAACTTCACACAAAGCTCACCCTGGTGTCAACCCATTGACATTCTTGATCGGAAGGTACCTTTTATATCCAGATCTAGCACCAAAATCAAACATTTTCTTTTTCGCCCGTTTTCTCCCAACATAAGAACATTTTTAAATGTGACCTTTGACCTAGGTTTCAGATGTAGTTTGATCTCCTGATTCCAAAAATCAACACGACAAGTCTGTACAGCCATCCTAACTCTGACCGAAAACTTTGACCCCATTATAAATTCACACACAAAGGTCACACAGGGTCAACCTATTGACATTTATGATCAGAAGGTACCTTTGACATCTGAAAATAGCATCGAAACTGTAAAAATCCCCAAAACACTGAAAGGTCACCAGAGGTCAAATTGAGGTCAAGGGTCACCCAGATGCGGGTCGACAATTGGATTACATTGAAGCAACTCCCAACCCTTAACGGACAATTCGTTCTCAAGTTATCGCAAATATACTTGTTTTTTAACATTAATTGACCTTTGGTGACCTCGGATCGCATGAATGTTGATTTTCAAAATGTTCCCCTAACCAGTTCACAACTTGTCCCAAAATATCAATCTTGTCGCACATTGTCACTGGGAGTTTATTGCAGTTTTAATATTTTGGGTTTTTGGCCTCTAACTGACCTTTGGTAACCTTCACTGGCACCAAAAACAATAGGGCACACCTTCTCACTATGGCGGATCTATATATACTAAGTTTGAGTTAGGTCCAACCTGCCCTTGTTGAGTTACAGTGTACCCACGCAAGTGTCACAGATGCGCACACAGACACACACGCACCCGCACACACACCAACCTGACAACATAGGTTCCTTTTGCTAAAGCAAGGAACCAAAACTGTAAAACACAGGAACTTCCATTGGCACTAGCTGCCCTACCAAGGCATGTCTGCTGTGATAACAACTTTAAACCGAACTTTTATTGCGCGCACACCAAAATAAAACTGACCTAGCTACAACTTGATAGCTTAAATTCTGGTTTTCAAGCTACAGTATTCACCTGCAATATTTCTTACCCATCCTTTGTCCTCAAACTTACCAGCAGTACCTGCCTTCGATGATCCTGTTTGTCCCAAAGAAGGAGAAGGTGTTAGTTCTTTGTCTAATGGTTATTAGAGAAAATACGATAATGGTAAGGTCAAGAGATTTGTCATTACTTTGCAGACACTACTTACATCTCACTACAAAAGTTGAAGTCAATGTATACCTACTAAAAAACTGTGGATACCAAATTTTGGGATCCAATTCCCTCAAATATTTGTAACTTTCCTTTTCCCTCAAATGCGCCAACAGTACCTGTCTTCAATGATTCTGCTTGTCCAGAAGGAGGAGGTGTAAACTGACAAACAGCTAACACTACTATTTACAATTATGTACAAGGGTCTCTCTGGTTCATACTACATTTTCCCTCTATACCAGATTAGCAGAATCTTCCTACTAGAATCTCTCCCACCAAAATCTGTGTTTGGAAGCTACTGTAGGTGCGCCTCCATTTTGTTCAACATCCCTCCATTGCCAGACTTGCACCCAGGACATGTGATTGGCCACCAAAATAATGGTTGGGTCATCTGAAACCGGGAAATACATTTCATTGATTTAAAAGTTTTGCTACTTTATCAATAAAGATGAGGAAGACCTGCTCTTCCAGGGTCTATCGATTACAGGTGTCTTGTAAATTTACGTATATACCGTAACCATAAACAGGCTGGTCCCATCGAACAACCTAGAATAATCATTTTTTTTTAAAAATCTCAAAATAGACATGCCAGACTATCAACTACATCCACTACATGACAAAAGTAACCAGAAAACGAAAAATGTTTAGTGGTTATGATGCCTAAACATTTTCATAGTGTGGTACAGTAAACCAAACATATTAATATTCATGAACTTGTGCTCACCAAAATGAAGAGGATTATCTATTGACTTATGCCGTGAGTCATAAAGAAAGGTATCAGTTATCATGTTGACAAAGCATCAACCATTCAATTCACTTGTAAGGACTTTACAGTATAGAATTTTTATTCCAATTCCTTATGCAAAGCCCTTTAAGATTTGTTACTATGGACTGAGAGCAGCTACTGAGATTGCTTAAATGCAGTGGGAAATATTTTGACAAGCTACAGGTCATCAGGTATATCACAAAAATTATCGCTAATTGGAACTGTTGATAGATTTATACTAAATAATGGGTACAGACAGTGGTTGGACCCAGTTATATAGGGTATGTGACCTTGTTACTAATCAGTTCATTAACTTGGTATTGGCAACACAAATTATAAGAAATAACTATAACCCTCTGGACAATCTATGGAAGCCTAGAATGACCATACACCTACTGCAGACCTACTGTAGGCCTCTTCAATGTTGGTAAAGTAAGTTGCAGATGTGAAGTGAAAGTCATACACCAATCAGCTTGACCTACATGCACATACATTACTACTGTAAAGGCATATATCAAGGTTCCCAAATGGTCCTCAGCACAGTGTTCTAGTGTGTATGATACAGTATCAAACCAAGATTTCCATTACTGTACAGTACTGTATGTAAACACAGTGGACCTGGGATATCACAATCATATTCATAGTGCGTTTGAATGTTCTTGTCCCAACTGAGTCTCTGTCCGTCAATGGCAATGGATTTGCATATACTGTAAGTACTTCGTATCATACATGCTGTAAGAGGTCGAGAAGGGATAAGCAATATTCTGTTTGATTCAACACAGCTCCTGCCTCTCCATCGCAGACCCAAGAAAATGAGTTTTGCAGTTACTCTTACTGTAAGTTCAACCAACCTGCACTTCTTGAGTTAAATTGTGAAAGTGCTGGAAGTAAATTTGCATCACATGTCGTGTGGAAACTGTATTAAAGCACGTTATGCATGTTCACACTCATCTCAAGTGGCTAACTACAGTAGGCCTGAACTTACATCGAAGGTTATTTCTTGAATCACATTTTAGCAAGGTTTTTAAGCACTTGCATTGTTTAGCAAGTGGCTAAAATTGCAACATTCTAATCCAATCAAGTATGTGTGCATGTTCAACAAATCAACAGGCTACATTAATTTAAGAAAACAATTAAATCTAGAGTAGTATAACTATAATATAATACTCACTTTCTGGAATATTTATATAGTTGAAGTTGCAGTTGTTTACGACAAAGTTCTTGTTTCCTGACACAGATATACTGCGAATTGATGACTCCTTTACAAAATGTAGAAATGAAAAATGAGAGTTATGTGCATATTATGAGCTACTACTGTACATTAAAAAGCAATAACTGTTAAACTGCAATAGGTTGAAGATCTTTGTGGATGTAACAGATCTCTTAATCAAATACTATCAAGGCAAAAGTTACCTTCATGCCCTTGTTTTGCTGTCTGTGCCCTGCCTATCTTTCAGTGCTGTATATTCCGAGTGGTAGTACACTAAGTTGTACTATAGTGTAACCCAACAAACTTATGGAGATTTTGTTCGATTGTCCAAGAATCTTGCTCTTTGATGATCATTTTACTTTCACACATTAAGTCACTGGACTTCTCCAATGAGTTGACTGTATGCGAGGGAAATCAGTAAATCACACGTATATACTGTAAATTCCCATCAACTTTGTCAGAGATTGTTCACAAACTTCTAGGAGCATTCTCTCCATTTGTAAACATACAGCATACAGGGATGTGCCAACGCTGGGCGGCACTGGGCGGCCCCGTCCAGCACTAAAAATTACCGCCCAGCACTGTCTTAAAAATCGTGATTCCCGCCCAGCACTATTTTCATCTAAAACCCCGACATTCCTAACAATATATTCAACATAAATTGGGCCTAGCCTATGCCAAAATCATACAGACTAATAATGCATCGGTTACGCATGCTACTGTAGAAACATTACTTACGGCTCTCAATCAGTCCCTTGTAAAATCTCTTTGAAACAAACTAATAACTTTTACCTGGTAGGCTACGTAATATATTTCACTAAAAAAAATTAAAATGTTAATTGTTAGCAAAACTGGTACTTGTGTGTGCGCTTAAAAAGCTACACAAGTGCCAGCATTTGGTATCTGAGCACCTTCAAAAATTGACCCCTCCCCCAGGAGGGCGATCAGTATACCCGGCACTCAGGAAATCGTGGGCACATCCCTGAGCATAGACATCATTCAAAATCAAATATTAACATTGATCACAGTGAATGGGTTGAGCTGGTTACATCTCTATGTTCCGACGTCGCTATGTTCAGACGACGCTATGTTCCGACAAAAAGAAATAATTTGGGACGATTTTTTATCCAAAAATCGTTTGTAGCAAGAAAACAAGTTTTCAGACCCCAATATTTTTGTGACCCAAATTTTTGGGGGACTTTTTTTGAGACCAAAATTCTTTTCACAAAAAAAATGTTACCAAAACAGTGCTTGTGACCGAAAATTGCTTGTGACCCAAAAATTTTTTGTACCCAAATTTTTGGGGACTTAAATCATTTTGGGCCAAATCAATTTTCAAATAAAATGTGTTTAGATTTACACCAAAATATGTTGTTGTACTGTAGGCCTACCATTTTTGAACGGGCAGTGGCCTGCGCAAATGGGGGGCAATAGCGGTGCCCCACTCAACCTCGGGGCTCAGTCGGGGGTATTTGAAAATGTCCACACTGCACGCAACATGTAAACGTAAAAACTATAGATATTGCTTCAGCCAAAGCGTGGACACAAAACATCGTGGGCACCAACAAAAATCCAGTTATATGAGAGTAAACACGAATGAGATACACGTAAGATGGCTAAAATTAATTACCACCGCCTGTAGGCGCAAGTAAACATGAAGGTGACAGTGGTAATGCAGAAGACGGGAGGGGGTCTAAAGAACGATCCCCCTCCAAGTCCCCAGTCAATAGCTACAGGGGTGTCTAACCGGGCGAGCCCGAGGGAAAACAGATATCCTACTAGGATTCCGGGTGAACAACCCCCTGGGTAGTTCCCCAGTCTGAGGGTCTAACAAGCTACCAACCTGCTGCTTTGACCTCTAGGGAGGAAGGAGTCCTCTTAAAGCCTGCCCGGGAAGGGGGCAAACAGGGCTAACTTAAGACCGCCATGGGGAAGGTAGGCCTGGGAACTGACTATCGCAGAACCTAACGAAGTTAGGACAACCGCTTAAGCGCCTTTACACGGAGCCTAACCCATAACCGTGAACTAAGGCAAGGTGTCAGAAAAACCTCCCAACACCCCACGGAACCTCCCCCAGGGCCGCCACTGGGCAGTCGGGTGAGGGGGAGTGGGGAAGAACCATCAACTAGTGATGGAAGCCTAAGGACCTAGCTCAACGGCTAACGGTCGGGAGAGGAAAACGCCCACCACTGAGGTGTAGCGCAACCGGTACCTGTATAAACAAGTGTACAACGAGGAAGCGGATAATACACACAGAGAGAGAGAAAATGCAATCAGAAATTGCACATAAACAATAGATTACTTATGAGTGCTTCTTGGGACAGCGAAGAAAGAAGGTTTCAGTAGTCGAATTATCCAAAGATGAATTCCAAAACGCAAAATACAGTTGTATAAACTACAAGTGAAATATTTGCGGGAAAAAACGTGTACAGTAGTATCTTCCGAGTGGTAGATACGGAAGGAGGACGGAGGAGTTAGTGGGCGTTGCCCAAGTGCTAAAACGTTTCCAAATATGTAGTTAGGAAGATTAGAAAGTGCAATTGTGGAGTGGGAGGCAGGTAAGAGAGAAGAGAAGAAAATCCTTATTGTCAATCTAGGCAATCAGACTGAAGATGACAACCTAGCATGAGTGGATGCTAGGCGACACAACAATTTGTGATACCTGGACCGAACTATATCGGATGACTCCTTCTGAACATTATTAACACTTACCGGGATCACTGGTGACTGGTATGTATGCCTGCTACCCTACTTTCAACCAGAATGCATAGCGGTTTCGATAATGTAACATTCACCTATTTTCTGCATGAATCTGACCTAATGTATAGTGATGGTGTACAACATACTTGATGATACAGTAGTAATACAGTGCAAAGCAGTGCGATGTGACAAAAAATAAATTCACAATGACACAGGCTGTCCTGAAATGACCATTGACCTCAACAACGAGCTTCTTGTACTTAATGTGATAGATACATCAACATACTAAATATGACATCAGTCCTTGTTGAAATATTGTGTAAAACCTGGTTTCACAATCTGACCCCCGGTGAGCTAAAATGGCCATTGACCTCCGCCCACAACATTAAGGCTTCTTGTACTTAATGTGGTCCAATTACATACCAAATATGTGATCTGTCCAAGCTTCCCTTACAATATTATGTTTAGGAAGATGTGTTAGTGTGGAGAGACAGGTAAGAGGGGAGTGACGTACATGTTTGGCATTTGCTAACTTCAAAATTCAAATGACCTTTGACCTCCACCAAATGCTAATAGGCTTCTTAAATGTAACATGGTACATCTTCAAACCAATATGAGATATTTCCTTTCCTGCAATATCATGTTTACAAGGTTGTCACGATTTGACCTGTTATCCCCAAATGACCTTTGACCTACACCAAAAACATTAGGCTTTCTGTACTTAATGTGGTACGTCTACACAATAAATATGAATTGGTCTGACCTTCCCTTCTTGAGATATCGTTGTTTACAAGGTTTTCACAATTTGGCCCCTAGTGACCCTAAATGACTTTGACCTCCACAGAAAACAATAGGCTTCTTGTACTCAATGTGGTACATCTACACACTAAATATGAGGTTTGCCCAAGTTCCTTTCTTGAGCAATCATGTTTACAAGGTTTTCACATTTTGACCCCTAGTGACCCTAAATGACATTTGACCTCCACAAAAAACAATAGGCTTCCTGTACTCAATGTGGTACTTCTACACACTAAATATGAGGTTTTCTCAAGCTTCCTTTCTTGAGATATCGTGTTTACAAGGTTTTCACATTTCGACCCCTAGTGACCCTAAATGACCTTGGCCTCCACAGCAAGTAATATGTTTATTGTACTCAATGCAGTTCATCTACACACCAAACATGAAGTTGGTCCAACATTCCTTTCTTGAAATATCATGTTTACAAGGTTTTGTCAATTTGACCCATAGTGACCCCAAATCACCTTTGACCTCCACAATAAAAATAGGCTTCCTCTACCTAATGTGGTACTTCTACATACTAAATGTGAGGTTTGCCCAAGCTTCCATTCTGGAGATATCGTGTTTACAAGGGTTTTCACATTTTGACCCCTAGTGACCCTAAACGACCTTTGACCTCCACGGGAAACAATAGGCTTCTTGTACTCAAGGTGGTACATCTACACACCAAACATGAAGTTGGTCCAACATTCCCTTCTTGAGATATGGTGTTTCCAGGGTTTCCACATTTTGACCCCTGGTGACCCCAAATGACCTTTGACCTCCACAGAAAACAATAGGCTGCTTGTACTTAATGTGGTACATCTACACACTTAAGATGAAGTTGGTCCAACATTCCCTTCTTGAGATATCGTGTTTACAAGGTTTCCACATTTTGACCCCTGGTGACCCCAAATGACCTTTGACCTCCACAGAAAACAATAGGCTTCTTGTACTCAATGTGGTACATTTACACACCAAACATGAAGTTGGTCCAATATTCCCTGCTTGAGATATCGTGTTTACAAGCTGGGCGTCACAAACGCACACACACGCACATGAATGCATAGGTTACAATAATCATCGAAACCAAAAATGTTTATATGTAAATGTAAACAAATTTTGTTATCAAAGTAAGGCTTAAAGTGTGAAGTCTGAAATTTCAGATATAAAATTGTTAAAAATTTTCAATTAAAGACTTACTTCTCTGTCAACAGAAGAGTTCCCATTTTCTTCTGTGCATTCACCTGCTTCTTTTTTATTATTATCCATTTCCTGTCAAACAACAACAAATAATTGAACTATTCTCTGAGACAACCTGTTATACATGAAAGATTACATACTAGTGACAAGTAGTGAGGTGAAATTTTGAATATGTAGGGCTTAAACTCTTGCATTATGATCATAATAATTTTTCCAGCACACAAACTGAGAACTTATCTGCTCAATTGATGATAAATTTAAAGGACAGCAACGTATAATAACATTAAGTTGTTTGTGAAAATTGAAAATTAAATATGTAACTAATTTCACTTTGTACAGATAAATACAAACACCTTACTCACCAAAGGCAAATTCCCACAGAAAGAGTCTTGCAGGCAAATGTGATTTATTAAGCTATTAAAGATGTTTTTCCCACTCTTTCCTAACATTCCTACAATTTCTCACGAAATTCTTCAAAATTAAAAAATATGATATCATGCATGTACGATGGTACAGGTATACAGTTATTTTGCCGGGCTAAGAGCACAAATGTTCTTTAAAGTTTAGCGGTACTGATGATTTGATTCAATAAATTTCTGATCAGATTACACCAAAATGACAAAGGTTTGTGCTGGTAAAGTGTCTTTTTAGAACTGTCACTTGGTAAGTGAATTAAAAGTTTCCTGTAATACCAGTATATGGGTAAAATAATCCATGATAATGCTAGGAAACACAAATTTGGAATTTTATATTTGAGAATTCTAATTTAATTTTTGTGAAGGATGTGAACAGTAGATTTATCCTTATATTCAAAGAGTTGTTACAACTACATGGTCTCTCTGAGCAGCAATGCATATATATTACACATTGCTAAATTTTATCTTTCAGCAACGTTTTAGATTGTGGGCATTTTTGTGTGATTAATTGCCTCTCTGGTACTACAGTAAAATTTAGAAATATCTAGATCATGGCTTGACATCCTTCTTTTCTTTTGCTTGGTTGAATTATAAATTATGTATTCCTCCCTATAAAATTATGATGTCATACAAAGTCCTATATATGATCATTGAAAAATTCAATTTTCAGCCAACCACAGAAGTATTTCCAAATAACATTGAATCACAGCATTCTTTTTCCAGTCAACCGTATATCACTTTTTCAGCACAACTTATATCTTGGAACAAGGGTTACCAACTCTTGATGAGCAAATCCAGAGCACTATATGCACTTCAAAGTTCAAGAAAGTCCCAGTTCACCTTTTGGATGATTTTTCAACATTTTGCTTGTTTTTGCCACATTTGAATCTGTGATATCATATGGCTTCACTAAGTCCGGTTTTCACAACCGATAAATAGCTATTATGGATCAGCTAGAGACTGTTGTCACCTATCTACTGGTGTCAAAGCTAACTCGGCACTGTGACCATGTATATGTTGATGATGTCTGAAAGCTGAGTGCTAGGGAAAATTGCCAATGTCACGTGACAAATTATTTGTCGAGCCTAAACAGGCTCGACTAAGCATTATTTAGTGTAGATTGATTTAGATGTGATTTTGTGAATAATTAGTAAAAATGTATCATGTGTTTTCAATGTATACACACACTAAATAAGGTAACCCTTTTCACGGCCAATAAATAGCTTTAACCATACTGCTAGAGGCAAATGTCACTTATCTACCAGTACCATGTTGAAGCTATCTAGGCTAGGCACTGTGACCACATATATTTACGTGTAGATGATGTCTACAAGCTGCATATGCTAGGGGAAATTACCGCTATATAGTCGTGTTGCAAATTTGTCAAGCCTACTGTAAACAGGCTAGGCCTAGGGACAATAGTCACGTATCTACCAGTGTCAAAGCTATCTAGACCCATCTATAAGCAGTCGTAGTATCATGTGTCATTAGCCTAGTCTATACCACAGAATAAACATACAGTAGCATTGGCTTTGTAAGACCATGGAGCTATATAGCTCCATGGTAAGACTAAGGGGACTAGACGCTGTCCCTGTGTTTTATGTGCCATCCCAGAAATATCCCTGGATGTTAGGTCCCATCCCTAGAATATCCCATAAAATTTGTAAAAAGGCCCTTATAAAATAGTAATAACTAGTAATATGAACAATTTCGAGTTTAACCTGTTTGACTAGTACTACTGTCACTGAGTACTCTACAACTTACAAGGCTAGACAAGTAACCAAAACCTAGGCTAAGTGGTGTTTTTTTAAAAACTAGGCTACAAACATAAATTCATCGTGTTGAACATTCAATTTCCGCCAACTTTGTATGAGATTCCCAACTTGACTTAACAGCACTTTATGGTTAGGCTACTGTAGCCGACCTAAGAACCTAATTACACTCGGTCTAGGCCTAGCCTTCCCTCATAAAATTATTACAACGTGTTAGTTAGTGTTGTTTCTGTAAGCCTACATAAGATAATTTCATTTCTATCATGATTATTGACTTTATCTCTTCGCTAGGTATAGGAGCAAACAAGCTTTCAACATTTGCATATAATCAACTTAAAACTCACTGAAAAATAACAAAATGCTTGTGATTGTTGTCATCGGCCCTCGGACGGAAGTAAGTGCTGTACAGTTAAAATCTTCCAGTTTTCCCGCGTTTACGTATTTCATGATCAGCTGAATTGCAAGGAGCAGTATATAAAAATAGAAGTGGTAGGATGGTGACTTCGAAGTTCGGCCACTTAAGACTTAAAACACCCCAAAACTAAATCTTCTGGTATAATTCATTTGAAAATAGACTTCATATGGTGGGAGAATTTTGTTATAGTACGATACACGGCCAAACTTTCTTTCCTGCAAACTGTTTTCACGTTGTTTTCCAAGAAGATTCTTCGTAATTGTGTAACTGGTATTTCTTGCTAGAGTATTGCGAAGTTCGGACACGCAACCCACAGTGTGGCGCTGGTGATAAAATTGGTGGCGCAGTTGCTTTTTCAGTAATTATAACAGACTTCATAGATCTTCGTCATTTTATTGACAAATATGTAAGTAATTTCTTGCACACGGGTCATTTTGGAGAGAAAATAACTGTAGCTTCGTACTTTTTGGTGAAATTTGACTCTTCCTGTAGATTTTCATGGTGAAATCGTGTATTTCTTAGGGTGTCCGAACTTTCGCAGTATGCCGAACTTCGCAATAGCCGAACTTCGCAATACTGACTATACTTCCCAAACTAGCTGTGTATGGAACGCGGAAAGGGTCAACGTGCGGCGCCGTCCACTCAGAGATGGTCATTCACTCAGAGACCGTTCACTAGGAGATCGCTGCTCAAATGCAGAAGCCGTCCATTTATAAGTCTTTTGTTGCTGAAGCCGGTCTTAACACATTCCTCGAGCTGTATATCATTCATCAGCAATTTGCAATTTGAAAATCCAATGAACGAGTACGAGTGTTCAGTGCGAGCGGTCGAAGTAACTCGACTCTGTGATTGTAAAGTTCACGCCCCGCCCACGATATAAATATGCAAATTTGGCTGTCACTCAAATGAACCATCTCTGAGACGACCATCTCTGAGTGGACGATTTCTGAATCACGACCATCTCTGAGTGGACGATCTCTGAATGGACGATTTCTGAATCACGACCATTTCTCCGTCGCGACGGTTTGTTCCTGAAAGGTTGGTTGTGTTTGCGTAGCGATCTATGAGTAGACGGTCTGTGTATCAACGACCATATCTAAGTGGACGACGCCTCACGTTAAACGTCGATTTCTGTTTGCATTTGAGCAGCGATCTCTGAGTGGAAGGTCTCTGAGTGAATGACCATCTCTCGCGCCAGCATGAAAATTCCGTCGACAATACCAAACCGTTACCAAAATCGTCTGCTCACTGTTTAAGTTATAGACAAGTGAATCATTGGCTTAATTCTGTTTGGTAAGAAAAATGTCAGGGAGGAAATTGTCCTCATGAAAACACTCCGAAAAACCAAGAACTCAAATACTCAAAAGAAAGCAGTCTCCCACACTGCAGGAAATAACGGGACAAACTAAAACGAATGACAGCGAATGACCGAATGACAATTGACTTTGTACAGGGTTAATTATCATTTGCGAATGACAGCGAATGACAACGAAGGACAGTGTTGAGTGGAGAATGAATGATTAACGGAGTGGAGTAAATGCTGTTATTGATTTTCTGCGCAAAAATGATTTGAGGAAAATCGCATCACGCGGTTGCAGTGTTTTGGTGTAATTTACGGATAGAAACCACATTGCGCTTGAGTGCTGTGCTTTTTACCTCTGTAGATTTATAAAAAAAAAAAGAGAACTGAAGACGTTTCAAGATTATATAGTATTGTTAGTTTCTAACAATTAATATCGGAAAAAATGACGTTAAATATACTTTTTAAAATCAGACTTACAATTTCGCTTACTATAAGGTGCGTTTTTATCTTGTCCGTATTTTACTAGATCTAGATACCCACGAAGTCTGAACTGTGATATCCATTTGAAGCAAATGTCTGTGCTGTCATTACTGTCATTCGTTTTAGTCAACGCAATATTTTAGTGTGTACAACATATTGTCATTCGTTATGTGTAACGCAATTGTCATTCGTTTTAGTAACACCCGGAAATAACCCAAGTGTATTCTTAATTAAGGCATTTACACTTTCAGACATTACAACCGAATCAGACAGGCTATTCCACTCATCCACAACTCTCTGCGAGAAGAAATTTTGGCATAGCCAGAGAGAAGGCGACAAGCCGTCCCCCCCCCCCAACCCACTACTTATCCCCACGAAAAATTTGGGTACGGAATGGGGACGACTGAAATAAATGAAACTTGGGTGACCATAAAGGTGATTAAAAATCGTTTTCTACCCACAATTAAGGGGAAAATACTGTTTTTCAGTCATAATTGGTGCTCGGCAATGGCTCTTAGTGCATGTGGGTCGTAAAATGGGCACGAAAAGTTTGCCTTGCCTCCCCACCCCCCCCCCCCGCCTCCGAAGTGAACAATATTGTTATAATTTTTGTGAAAAGTACACGTCTAATTATTTCATGTGGGATATCATTTCGCGAAATGTGAAACCATGCAGCCTCGGTATTATAGTTTGTTTTATGAATTAAAGCACTTAAGAAAATGAATGATCTTGACCGTAAAATGTACCTAATTATTCCAGGACATTTTCTATGTGGATCATTTTTTTGAACATATGTTGGACTATAGCCTAATGTGATTTGTTCTGTGGGCCAAGGAGATTCAGTAACGTACGTATCACCATTTCCATATCGGTTTAACTTCTTTTAGAAAACTCGACGCATGGATTTTGTGATATGAAGGTAAGATTAATGTCTTTGTTTTTATTGATGAAGGCTTTGGATCATTTCTCTTATACTCGTGTTGGCTTTTGTTTTGTTTGGTCTTATCTCTCAATTGGTCCAATGGGGTCCAAAACCCAAGAGCAGCGTCATAGAAAGCAATATCAAAAATTTACTTTGCAGAAATCTGGTGGGTGGGCTGGGTTCAGTTTTGTAGATGTTATACGGTGGCCCTAATGGGACGATAGAATATCAAATTTTCTTTCTACAAATTTCCACTGTCTATTATCCAAATTTTTAACTTTCCTGAAATTTCAACTGTTTCCTTTTTACTGCTTCTTCGTCTATTTCTGGAAATGCGACATAATCAAACTATTTATGTCAGTTTCTTAGCGAAATTTCGACTTTACATCTTCAGATTTCGGCTTTTCTCTTGAAATTTGGATTCACATCAAACTGTAAACTTTATTTTAAGATTTTGACCAGAGGTCGACATACTGAATTTTCGACTGCTTTATCTGAAAATGTTAACTATTTTATCTAAAAATTTATAAATTTCATATTTGCGAAGTAATTACGGCCTGTTAAATGTTCCATCATAAGCGGGGCAGTTGATAACCGAATGGTCCTTCCGCTGTATAATATCCTGAGGTGATTGTCCCTTTTTGAAGCCTTGTTTTGAATATATATACTGTATTTCAGTACCGGTACTAGTTTATAAATCTATACTGGGAGAAGTCTGGCTTCATGCAGTTGGACCCCAACATACCTGATATAGGCCTATGTAAACTAAAATAGCGAAGACACTTGATTACTATAGAAATAAATGTCATTGATGAAAAATTGGTATTAGGGCATGGCCATAGGCGCAGACGGTTGGGGGGGGGGGGCAGAGTGGTAGCGCCCTATCTAGGGAAGAGTCTACAGAGGCAGTATAATATTTTCGCTACTCATTTTTTCAACTATACAGAATTCACTCCACGGCATTGCTAATATCATTCAGCTGCAGACATCACGGTGTTAGCGAAATGAGCGCCAGGCAATCAAACGATATTTTTTTTCATTTCATAGTTACATTAATGATATCATTAATGTAACTATGAAATGAACGGGTTATATAAACCGTCGAAATGTTGATTTTTCTTTCCTAATTTCGACAAAAAGTGGAAATGTCGACGTAGAAGGTCAAACGTTTGATGAAACACTAAATGTTCAAGTTTATGTGAAAATTTCGTTAGAATAGGTCTGGTAATTTCAATGAAAGCCAAAGAAAATAGATCTCCAATTGTTGGAATACAACTTTGAGATTCCTACATATATATATAGATCAAATGCGTGCAGGGGTAATGAGTCCATATTTCGAGAAATAATAACAAAGTAATGACATTTATAAGGCGCCGTGATGCAGAAAATATAGTTGATACTACTCTCAACTTGGCGCTGTACCAACATATCAACAATAAGAAAGGATGGATCGTTCAGCAAAAGTCGAAAAACGGTTGTGAAAAGATGAGAAACTATTCAACATTGTCAGACAAGTTCTCGGAAAGCTTCAAAGATTTGGCATAATCCTAAAAATTTGGATTTCTTTTTATCGAAAGATAATTATCAAAGTGTGTATTTTTGCGATAGAAAGTCGAAATTCTGGAGGGGGAGGGGGAGGGTGGGGGAAAGTCGAGACTTGCAGACCAATATCGAAGTCTCAAGAAGACAGTACAAATTTGGGGACACTCGACATCATCGATGTTTCTTTTGTGCCACCGCAGTATCTACAAAAATGATTTTCGTCTTGGGAAATCCTAAGCAACCCACCCGCCCTACCCACACTATTTCCCTATGTCCGTTCATTTGACGGCATCTTCCTATTTCGCCAATGTTGGCAGCAACACAAAAATACACACAAGAAAAGCAACGTCGACCTGAACGTGCTTTGCTCTGCAGGGATTTGAGATTACTGCCAAAATATGGCAGCTAACTAAATAGCCTTACACCCCCCCCCCCCACATATTGGTCAGCCAAATATTAATTGTCCTGTGTTTTGTACCGGTGTGAAGTTGATACTTATTCCTCGTTCCTCGTTCGCGAATGAGTAACTGCTATTCGGTTACTTATTCGACAATGGTATCGACGTGACACCATTGGCAAGACGAATGCATTCTTACAAGATGTTCAACATTTGGTCCTGGAAAGAGGTTATCTATGGGTCATATGAACTCTAACGACTATGTAGAAGGGTACCATAATGCATCTTGTCCGGTCCAAATAGTTCTTGACCAACATAAATGACCACTACCTCATCAGTTCTTAAATTAATGTAACGAAATCACTTTAGGCCCTAATCAAGACTAGCACGCCTTGGACCACCTAACCAATGGGTCATATGAATTCTTAAGACATTGTAGGTGGATACCATAATGCGTCTTGGACGGTCCAAAGAGTACTTGACCAATTAAAGTGACCACTAAATCAACAATTTTTTAAATTAATGTAATGGGAACTGAAAAAAACCTTTAGGCCCCAAGCACATCCAGCACGCCTTGGACCACCTACCCAATGGATCATATGAAATCTAATGACAATTTAGAACAGTACCATAATGCGTCTTGCCTGGTCCTAAGAGTGCTTGACCAATTAAAATGACCACTACATAATTCACTTCTTTAATGAAAGTAACTGGACCTGAAAAACACCTTAAGGCCCTAATCAAAACCAGCACGACTTGGACCACCTAACCAATGTGTCATATGAACTCTAAAGACATTATAGAAGAGTACCATAATGCATCTTGCCCGGTCCAAAGAGTGCTTGACCAATTAAAATGACAACTAAATCATCACTTATTAAATTTGTGTAAAGGGACAACGAATGAAAAACATTTGGGCCCTAATCCATGCAGCACGCCTTGGACCACCCAACCAATGAGTCATATGAACTCTAAAGACATTGTAGAAGAGTACCATAATGCGTCTTGCCCGGTCCAAATAGTGCTTGACCAATTTAAATGACCACTAAATCATTACTTCTTTAATGAGTGTAACGGGACCACGAAAAAAGCTTTGGGCCCTAATCTATGCAGCACGCCTTGGACCACCCAACCAATGAGTCATATGAACTCTAAAGACATTGTAGAAGAGTACCATAATGCGTCTTGCCCGGTCCAAAGAGTGCTTGACCAATTAAAATGACCACTAAATCATTACTTCTTTAATGAGTGTAACGAGACCACGAGAAAAAGCTTTGGGCCCTAATCTATGCAGCACGCCTTGGATCACCAAACCGATGGGTAACATGAACTCTAGGAACATTGTAGAAGAGTACCATTATGTGTCTTGCCCGGTCCAAAGGGTGCTTGACCAATTTAAATGACCACTAAATTATTACTTCTTTAATGAGTGTAACGGGACCACGAAAAAGTTTTGGGCCCAAATCCATGCAGCACGCATTGGATCACCAAACCGATGGTTAACATGAACTCTAAGGATATTGTAGAAGAGTGCCATAATGCGTCTTGCCCGGTCCAAAGAGTGCTTGACCAATTCAAATGACCACTACTTCATCATTTCTTAAATGAATGTAACGGGACCTACGCTGATAAAAACCCTTTAGTCCCTAACCAAGACCAGCACGCCTTGGACCACCCAACCAATGGGTCATATGAACTCTAATGACAATGTAGAAGGGTACCATAATGCATCTTGCCCAGTCCAAAGAGTTCTTGACCAATTCAAATGAACACTACTTTATCATTTCTTCAATTAATGTAACGGGACCTGAAAAAATTCCTTTTAGGCCCTAATCAAGACCAGCACGCCTCGGACCACCCAACCAGTGGGTCATATGAATTCTATGGACATTGTTGAAGAGTACCATTATGCGTCTTACCCGGTCCAAAGAGTGCTTGACTAATACAAATGACTAATGCACAATCATTATCCAGTAGATTCATCAATATTTTCTTTTTTAAAGTTTTACTCTACATGTGTACCAGTGTGGTGATACAAAACAAAAGCAACACCTTTGGCGCGCAAGATTAATTTATAATAAAAAATATGTCCTAGGATTCCCTCCTGATTTACCGATAGCCAGATTAAACACAAAATTAAAATCCCCACCAATAATTATAGAATCATATGAAAAATTATGGAGTTTAGAACACATATCAATGAAAAATTCAAAATCATCAAAGTTGGGACCATAAATACAAACCAGTGAGAATACTGTGGAATATTTTAAATTCGCTTAAAATACTTCTGCCGTTGGCAAATGCAGAAATGTGTAAAATGGTCACCTCTAACAGAGGGCGCACAAGAATACAAACCCCTCTACTTGATGAAGTCCCGTGACTAAAAATGATATCACCTCCCCATTCATTGCGCCAATAAGATTCATCGTATTTATGTTAAGAAAAATATAAATATGAGTATCAGAGATGATTTAAATTGCATGTTTATGGGTATAACGATTACTATCTTTATTGGAGTCTTGAATGCGAATCATGGTAACATTATTATTGGTGTTGTTTACAAACCTCCCAATGCCATTTCAATTCCTTTCATGATAATATTATCTATTGTCTAGAAAAATAGCTGGTGATTTCAATGTTTAACCTTTTAAATGCATCTTGCTCTTCAACTCCAGAAACGTTTCTATACACTTTATATTCACATGCTTTTTATCCGATGATCGACAATAGTTCTAAAATTTGTGAAATTTCCACAACCTTAAACTTTTTATTTAAAACAGCTGTTTATTTTTCAAAAATACGCTTTAAAACCTTTATTTTCATTTTAAGTTTAAAAAAAAAACAATATTTTAAAGATTTAGTTTAGAGTAGAAATATTGTATTCAGTCATGCTAACCTCTCAGTCATGCTAATCTCTTACAGACAAAGATTATCAGAATTATCCACGATGTCCCATACTATTCTCACATCATTGTCTGCTTAAAGACTCTAAACACATTATGTTCTCGATGTGTAAAAATTTCATCATGGACTTTTACCAAAAAGCTTTGACTCGTTTTTCAATTAAAAATGCGTCTTTCATCATTAAGATACTCTCCTAAAGCCAAGCCTAACCTTCTTGCAATAACAGTATTAGTACAATCAGATCATAGTTAAGGTTACACAATGTATGATCATTCAACATTTGTGAAATATTCTTTTAATTATCTTACTCGAGTAACTGTTCGCTCACGGAAAGTATAACTTCATCGCTCGCGGAACAGAATATGCATGGTGCGATCATGGACATCTCGCAATGCTAATTTGGTTGGCTCTTCACCACAGCATACCATAGGCTTACTAGTCAGCCCCCATCTTAGATCAAACCATTGGTCTATTGTCTGAGACTTAAGAAGTGACAACGTGAGAGATCCACACATACGAGAGTACCTCATCTCGTCACCATCGAGTATAGATAATATTACAGTGCATGAGAGATTAACAACTCAAATATTTAGAAAAGATAGAAAATAAGCGGATTACGAGGCCATATCCTGGAGCCTCCAGCAGCAAGATCCTGCCATGATGGACAGCTGAGGAGAAATGACTATGCCTGCTACCCTTTCTCAAAATAATTGAAACTTAATAGTTGAACAAAATGGAACCTTGTTCACAAGCATCAGACTAGCAAAAGTTGTAACACCCTTGAGGGTGCATAGAATTACAAAATTGTCCACTTAATTACAGTAGTGTAAGGCTTATTTTAGGTAGTTCGGGAACGGTAAGCCGGGCCTTACACTGATACCGTAGATCCAAGCGTGAAACGTGAAATAAACAGGAAAAGCGGGTACTGCATAATATATGTCTTCTTTTATTGATTCTGAGTAAAACTGTAACTTGTAACTTTGGATAATTAAAGTGTAAAGAGCCCGAACTCTACAGACGTAAATATAAATAACGGAGCCTACTTTTCTATGTCCGTAGACTTCGGATGATAAACTTCAACTCCTCGATAAATCTTTAAGAAACACTTAAACCCCTGATTCCAAAATAACAAATTAAGACGCGTTGCACAGGGCACACGCTCTGCCCTTAAACCCGATTGGTGCAAGCTTTTAACTCACCCCTTACCAAACTCTTGATTGGTTGAGTGCCAACCTGATATGCAGATGAGCATATGCAAATGGGCACTCAACCAATTTGAACCAGTTTGGCTGTCTTCCAACCCTGAATCATTTAAAACAAAAGATACGCTTCTAATAGTGCGTGATTTATATCCCGCCACACCACAGCGCAAACCATCAATGCGCGAGCCATGGGTGACGTCATAATGACAATAACTAGAATACGCTTTACAATAACAATAACTAGAATACGCTTCACAGTAGTTATATCCTTCAGAATCTTTTCTATTCAACGCAGTCCTGTGGCTCCTTAAAGATCGCTTAACTTCTGTAAAGATAAGACGAGAATATAAAAAGAACATAAATTATATTACAACGCAAAGACACAAATTATGAAGAGTCACACTTGTTTTCAAGGCATCAGTCAAGGATGTAGACAGATATGTACTGAACACAACATGGCAAAAGATTGTTTCACTCATGGTCATATGCACACATGACTACTGCCAGCAGGCTTCAAATTCATGAGGTTATGAATGATGTAACCTTAATAGCATATTCTGTATTCCACATGTATTCATAAATCTTTGACACAGTACACTCCATACATAAAGGACGTGGGCTGCTAACCCACATTATTGTTACGAAAATGTTTTTGGTTAATGAAGAGATTTCTGTATTATTTTTGTATTTTCTTTTGTTTCCAGAAAAAGAAGGTGAATGGCTTGAGCATAGAGACAGGGTCAAATTTAGAGGCCATTAAATGGCCTCTTAATTTGACCCAGTCTCTGGCTTCATGTGCCTAGCTGGTAGCTTTGTGTTTTTCCATGTTCTTAAATAAGCCAAACATAACTATTCATCCAATCACTATAGACAGCTGATTTCATCAGCTGATATGTTTTAGCGTTGGAAAAGTTCATGTGAGAGTAGCATACATGCTTGTAATGATTTTAACACATGTGCGCAGAGAGAAGAAGGCACCCAGCAAACGGATAAGATATCAGAATGTAAATTTAAGGCAAAATGAACCATATTTTGGCTACGTATTTGGTTGGAAAAATGTTAAAGATCTACTAATTTAATTGAGTGATAGCAAGAAATGCGTTGTATTCAGTGTAAGACCCAGATATTTCTCACAAGAGATATTCTCATGAGTCACTATACTCAAGAGAGCCCTATCACTAGAGATCTTCTCAAAATCTATTTACTCGAGAGCGATATTAGACTGTTTGCTCATGTGAGACTTGCTCATAGCTAAAATCTACTCAATCCGATCTCCCAAGAAATTCTACTTGGGAGATATCTTCTCGCAAGAAACTTGCTCTTACTATATGTCAATCATAGTTAAGTCTTCTCGCGAGAAAATCTACTCACAAGATATGTACCCACATACTGATTGCATATGAAAAACTTCGGTACTTATTTCAGTAAATTATATGTAGCCTATATGCCCAAGGATTTGCTCGTTCTTGCTCATGAGCTATTGCTTGTCATTGTAAATGTTATATTGAGACGATTAGATACAAGATGAGCAACTAATACTGTGTATTGTAAACCTGTTCTGCTGCTCTTCATCTTACCAATCACAAGCAAATCATCTGTTCAAATTTGAACAATAAAGTGATTTAGAGTAAATATATATATGGACACTCTCTTTATTTTTCAACAAAATTGTTGTTTTCTAAGAAGTATACCAAGGTCAGTGTTATACTATATGAGATAATGAGTGGGACTAGGTTAAGTTGTGCATGTCTCAATTTGTGCAGTTTCTTAGACCTACAAATATTCAAATATCTATGTTTTTGCATGGTTTGTGCTTACTAAAGTAATAGTATATTTTGAAATAGTGAATATAACCAGTAGTAAAATTGCACTTTCTATGGTACTTGTGGCAAACGGAACCTATTGTATGAATGCTATAAAACTAAGAAAGAAAAACAACGTGAAGGTTTGCCTTGATAATTTGACTACATTATTTGCTATCAATTCATGCTGCACATCATATCCATTTGCAGAGCTTCTTACACTTCTACACAATTGCATAGAAGAAACTCAACATGAAGTAGCCAAGTCTGATGAAGGGGAGGAAACATCAGCTTGAAGTTTGTGCAGCCCTATACTGCAATGTTACTACAGATTCATTCATTCACAAAATCAGTATTATTTTTAATGTGTGTACTTACTTCGACCAGACAATCACCCCATGTCTGAAACTTCTTTTTGATTTTATGGTATTTAACAGATGCAACTTTAACTTCTTGTCCTACTTTGTATTTAAATTTTGCTGGTAAATCGTATGCTTCCAAAGTTTCAACACCCTTTGCCCTCCTTGTGGCCTTCACTTTTAATTCTCTGAAGTCATAGGGTTCACCAGAGTTGTGCCTTTTCTGTAGTTCACCAACCTGAAAGTTACAATTGCAAAAATTAATAATTAGAAATTTGCAGAAAGATGTGATGAAAGGACATCATGCTTTAAGTTCTAATTAGAAAACCACCTGTTATTTCCTTGACAAATACCAACATGTCTACTAAGTTAGCCTTGGAAATTTTTGCACAAAATGTTTTCAAAATGTGTTCATATTTCCAAAGCTAACTTAGTAGACAGGTTGGTATTTGTCTTTAATGAACAGGTGGTGTTCTAATTACAGTAGAACTACCTTTCATCACATCTTTCTGCTAATTAAGGACTTGACCTCTGCTGTCTGAAAGGGAAGTTACATCTTCAAAATTTTTTACTAGAGGAGATTTACATAACAAACTTGGAAGTTGCAGGATGGTAGCTATTGGTATTGTAAGTCTAAAAGGTTCTCAGGCATGCCACAGGTGACTTCAGTTCTGTTGCCTCACCAATAACTTGTTTGGTATTCAGAATCAGGCTGATTTTTATAATAATCAGTGAACAGTCTGCTTAATATGAGAAATCTGACCATAGACCATTGATTGTAGGAAGCTATTATATACATGAAATCAGGAGGCCAATTGTAATCCCTTGCCACATTACATATGAAAATATTCAATGTAGCACTGCAGTCAAGATTTGACAATTTCTGAATTCAGGTGATCAGCAAAGTATTTGCACTCTGTAAGATTTTCATCTTTTGATTTCTTAGACCTCAAATGACCTTTGAACTTCAAAGAAGCAAAGCTTTTTGTACTTCAGTACCCTTACCCAACACGAATAACTATTAAGTATTCGCTAAGTATTCGCTAAGTATTCGAATAGCTATATAGTTGGTATTTCAAAAATTTAAGCATTCAGACTTTAGAATAACTAATTGAATACTTAAAATAACTATTCCAATAGGTATTCGAATACTTCTTCCCTTCGAATGCTTAGAGAATGCTAAATATAGCTATTCCAATAAGTATTCGAACACCTATTTCATTGAATGCCTACTTGAATACTTATTTCCTTTTGTAAGATGGTTAGCTCTTACATAAAGTTTTGTTTTGTACCATAGTTTTACTTGTTTATTAGGTGCATTGTGCACTGAACAGAGGGGCTATACATTTGTACAGTATATTTGTATGTTGTCTTGTGGATTAAAACATCTATACTTCTACCTCTTCTAGGTTGCTAGGCAACTATCTTGTTCTTCCTGGAAATTAGCTCTCACAGGAAATGGGGTCTGTGTGTGTATATTTTAGTAACAAAGGGAGTTTTGTGAGGGGTATAAGGAGTTAGGCAGTTGGCTATAAGTATCTGAGCAAGGCAGTTGCAAAAGAAGAGAAAGATAGTTTTAATGGCTGGATAGTTTGTTTTAAACCTTAATTTACATAGTTCAAGTTACTGTAGTCCTTATCATTTTATGGAAGTTGTGATATTCAACTGACAGTCTGGGACACTATTTTATTATAAAGGATATTATTTTACAATAAAGTATATTCCGGGACACCATTTCTTATAAAGGACATTATTTTACTACAGAGGATATTGACATTATTTTACTGAAGGATACCATGCGACACCATTGCTTATAAATTGAAGGATAATACTTTGTTGGGATCGGACATTCATAATACCATTTATTGTGTTTAACTATTTCTGATGTTGTGGAATATCTGATGTCGTAGAATACTTGATGTCACCAGCAGGCCAACTCACCAGAACAGACTTTTAAATTAAGTGTATTTACTTTAACATTTGGGTGTGACCTCACGACTGTAAGTTATTTTATTTAATTCTTTGACTGGGCCCAGATCAGCTGAATATTGTTTGTTATTCATAATTATAATTTCTTTTGATCCAATCCGGTTGAGTTTTCCAGTTTTGATGTATCTGCTCTGTGTTTGGTCTTCCAACCAAACCCAGAGTTCTCTGATCAAGAACAAACATTTTTTTCAGTGGCTAACACCCTTACACTTTGAACAGCGCAAAAATATTTGAAATATACCGCAGAGGATTTAATAGCTGAAGCGTTTCCAAAATTTCATCGATTATATTCATAAGACCTACTGTTTTAGTATTCTGTGCTTAATACTCCATTTCAAATAGATATTTATTCCTTGTGAATGTTATTCAACTTTTAATAGCAGATTTAATCAAGAAGCTAGGACAACAAGCTGGCCAAATTCCTAACTCTCCTTACTTGGAACTAATTAGCATACAAGTATTCAATAAGTATTCAAGTAAGTATTC
Source organism: Apostichopus japonicus (assembly GCF_037975245.1). NCBI lineage: Eukaryota > Metazoa > Echinodermata > Holothuroidea > Aspidochirotida > Stichopodidae > Apostichopus > Apostichopus japonicus. The sequence continues at coordinate 33,963,040 of NC_092568.1, read as the reverse complement.
AGAAACCTGTTAAGCCTTCATAACATAACTAATTAGCATACAAGTATTCGAATACTAGCGAATAAGTATTCGAATAACTATAAGTATTCGTCAGAGCCGAATTATTTAAATGAGCGAATACTTATATGTAAATGAGCTAAGTATTCAAATAGCTATTCCAAAAGCTACTCGAATACCTATTCGAATACCTATTCGAATACCTAACAGGTATTCGAATACTTAACACATTTACATAATTCGGCTCTGACGAAGGCTTATAGTTATTTGTATTAGTATTCGAATACTTATTTTGTACTGTGTGTTATATGGTAGATTTTCTGAATACTAAGGAAATCTTTGAATACTTATAGAATACTTATCGAATATATTCGTGTTAGGTAAGGGTAATTCTACATATTAAGTATATAGATCATCACAGCTAAATTTGAATCATTGTACTGATACAATTTTCATACTTTGACCTATTTTGACCTCAAATAACCTTGACCCTACACCTATTTGAAGCATGACACCCCAAGTATGAATTTCATCCAAGCTTCATTTTTGTAACTTTATAAGACAAAATTTTCATACTATGCTTGCTGACATCAGATGACCTTTGAATCCCACACCTACCAACAGGATTCTCGTACAAGCAGTTTACCAAATTGAATCCTCAAGTTCATGCAAGCTAGGTTTAATGTTGGAGTTACCATGTTTACAAAAAGCAGTTAACCAACATTTGGTGACCTCAAATGCTGTTTGTCCTCCACAAAACTTGATAGTATTCTTGTACGTAGTTAGAGGGAATACTTAATATCCAGTGTCACATTGCAAAATGCTATGCAAAATTATCAAACTGCTATGAAAGTACACTGATGTAGTCCAGTTTTGTATACAGAAACCGTAGTATTTAATAAGTGAAAACTTGGGAGCCGTCAAACTTTGCACACTTTAGAATATACTCCCTAACTTATTCAATTTGCACGCAAAGTATCCCTAACTAACCCTGCATGTATGACATTCATACAAGCTTTAGTTTTGTAGTTGTGTTGACAATGTCTTTAAGAGTTTGCCCCATTTACGGACTTGACCACTACCATAACATTTTGCCTTGTACTCACTAAGCTAGATTCAGATAAGATTTTGACTTTGTTGGATTTTTTGGGGGAGGGGGACGGGGGGTGGTGTTGTATTTTGCACTTTCTTTGTTACAAAGGGACCAGACCAGAAAAGTATCCACTTATTTCTGGTTCCTCTACTTCCATCTCACATATATATTATTTCAATACTCTATATTTACTGTTTACTGTATTTGATACCATCTATATTTATCCTAAACTGTTCAAAATGTAAAATAATGGAATGTAGAAAAATAAATTCAATTCAAAGATATCAAGAATGAAGTTCATTCCGAACTTTCGAGAGTCAATACCATGTTTACCATGTGAGCAGAAGAACGAACCACAAAATCTTCCATTTCCAATGACACTTTTGACAAGTTTATTGTATAAAATATTATGCAAGAGGAAAGATTTTGCTTCTATGATCAGTTAATACCAAATATCTCAAGCTATTAAAGTTAGTATGCATATGAAAAGTGATAAGGAACACTATATACTGTCACTCTTCGAAATATAAACCCTTTACTATTGATTACTTGGAAAGGTGAATTAACTTACCTCTTCAATAAAAACTTTGGTTTTCTCGATAAGTTTACCTTTCCGAATCTCCTTCAGTGGGGTAAACTTTTCTCCTTGTTTCATTTTGTCAACAATACAGTCCGACATCTGAACTGGCTCTGATGATGACTTGACTGAGTCTGCATTACACATTATCGTGTCCTTGTTTTTGGCCGTCACATCTGTTATTTCGATACTTTCCCCTTTCTTGAATATTTTTCCTTTTGCTTTGCCAATCACGATTAGATAGGCCCAGCCTGAAGAGTCCATGACTCTGAATCTTCCAGGTATCCATTTCTTTGTGTCTCTCCGTTGGCTGCTTTGAACCTCAACATCATAAGTCTTTACTCTGATCAGCGGGTATGATTTCTTAACATTCTTGAACAGGGTAGACAACTTTGAACATGGTACTGAAATGAAAATTGACCAACACCATCATACCCAGGTAAGGTCTTCTGTAAGTCAAAACAGGAATACCAGTGTCCTCTGCTTTCAAATATTTTAAAGGACTGGTACTTTCCAATTTTGTGTCATTTTTTAGATAACCTACTGTCACCTACCATTGGAAAAGCAGGTGGCATGTGACGTCTTCAGGACAAGTCTGCTGGGTCTACATGAAGTTGCTCCATTCATTTGGCATAATTAAATGAGTTGTCTGTCACAATTTGGCCAACAATTTCCAAAAGCTTCCCAAAAGTGTTTGGTATTACTCAAACCAAGCTAGCAATTTATCAAGCAAGGACACTCCCATATAATTTCACCAGGTCATCGTTATTGCAAGTAAGACCATTTTGTTTCAAAGCAAAATTACGTAATAGCATAATGTGAACATCACAATCTGCAGTTTAATTGTATGAAATAAATTAACATTGCATCAGGCTTTCAGCATAACAGTGCATACAGTAATACTGCAAACAATACTTTATTTGGTTAGTACCTACTGTAGTAGGAATAATGTATGTCACAGTGTTGTGTAATTCTGGTCAGTTATCAATCTGAGCATTATATGCATTTTTTGTACATCAAGGTGCATTAATTGGTAATAGTCTGAACTGTATTTGATCAACAACAAGAACAGGTATGATCTTGTCTTATAAACCAAGATTAAAATTAACATAGTTGTAAATTATGTAAAAAACGAGACTTGGAAAGCAACTGCTCACCTTTGGGTTTATTTTCTTTATCAGTGTCTGATGTCTACGGGAAGAAACAAAACATATCTAACATTAAGAACATGAATCTCAAAAGAACTGAAAATACATTTATCAATATTTGAATACATATATATATGGATAATTGTTATATTGTACTTTGATTCAGTTTGTAATCCAGCAGATTCACAGCCGCTCACAAGAACCTATTGTCATTCCATTTAAATGGAACATATCAAATCTTTACAAACCTCGTATAGGCTTAATGACTTTTGTTTTGTTATGAATAATATCAATAATGAAGCAAGCCTAGCTTATATTTACACCTATGCTGTTGAAAAAAGGAATTATTTTGATCACTTGCTAACATTTGGCTTTTAGTAGCTAAAAAGTAACAGAAATGTCTTTCACACTACAAACAAAATCTATAAGAATTCTAAGGAAAGCGTGTTAGAGAATTTTCCATGTTAATGTAAACTATGAATAACTGCAAAGACTAATATTGTATTAAATGCAAACAATGATAATCTTTGGGTCTGTGTATTTGCCTTTCAAGGAAGTCCCTATATGTTTCATTGGGATTGCCAGTTTTTCATTACCATTATGGATAGAGCAATTAATTTACTCTCCAACTTGAGATAAAGGAGTGAAAGCTATATATATTTAGCCTTCCGGCTGCCCTTCACGCACCCACAACTAACTTAAACTAAATAGGTATTAAGTACAGTCAAGTTATTTCTCCTGTCCACAATGCCATTGCTAAAGTTGGAAACTTGTTTATTTTGGACCAGCAATCCATTACAAATTTGCCGTAAATCAATCACACATTTAATACCGTTAATGCTTGATCAATTCGGATCAAACCAGACGTACTATAATTTACTGACATAGTGAATGCACGGCAGAAACTGCCCTGATAGGATAAAACAGTGTTTGAGACTTCAAACACTGAATCATCCTTTAAGAGAAGATGCACTAATTGCTGTTGTTGAAATTTTATGAAGTTGCTCTCTCCTAACTGCCTAGAAGTATGATTGGTCTTTATTTAATGGCCTTCTTAGAACATCCACTTTGGTAGAGATTCACCTGATCCCTGGTTTAATGTAGTGATGTGATTATTACTGCCTGAAGCTGTTTCTTTCTTCTCCTTTTGAATGTTGATCTATGATAATTAACTGCTCACTATCAACGCCTGGTGTTCACCTATTGTCATTCGATTAACAAATCTAAGTGCATCTCCCCATCCCTTATAATGGAGCAGTCCATTTCATTTACTGCCCAGCATGTTGCCACTATGGTTTGTCTATTATTTCATGCTGTAAATACACAATCCTCAATATGTCAAGACACTACTAAACATAAAAGGATTTTAGCAACAATTGTTGATCTGCCATATTTAGATTACTTAACCTATCCTTCCAATAAGATATAATTCCCAAACTAAATCTACCTTTGTTTTTCCAGATGATTTTTTGCCTCTGCCAGACTTTCCAGCAGATCCAGATGTTCCTGAAAAGTAAAAATAAATAATTAAGTGTTTCCTCTCAAAACACACTTCATCACATTAACATCTCTTTAATTTAAACAAGAGTGGACACAATATTTATCTAGCAGACCACATTTGAAAGCTTAACAAAATCTGCAGGCAGCAACACGTTAAGATGTACCAGCTCTCAATACAAAAATGGAAATGCTACCCTTATACAAGAAAGTAAAGATGAAACAGTTCTACACATGCATTGTCCATCTGTTATGTTGGAATAGCCTATCACAAATAGGTCAATAACTAAACTTCCAAACTTTACATATTGTTCCTTTGGGTCACTCAGTGAATTCATTGCTTCAGTTGATTTATGTTTGAATAAAACAATGCTCTGATATTACAGGACTCCATATCCCCCATTTAAAGTTTGAAACCCTCAGGAGCCACAGAACCCACAAAACCCACCAGTTCTCTGCAGCATTTAACTTTAGTTCTCAGGTTTATTAGTCCAGTAGTAAGCCCCTAACATGGTTGCTCAACCTACCTTCTAAAAGGACCCCAAGCAAAGCTAGTGACACACTGAAAGATTTCTTATTAATGGCTAAAAGGCCAAGCTCAAGGTGTAAATTGATACTTATGAATAAACATCTCACCTGGAAGTGTTTCCTCTGACATCTTTCTTCCTTTGTCTGAGGGTTTATCTGATCCCTTGAATGAAGCAAGAAAAAGGGGAGGCAGATTTGTCTTGGTTGTTAACAGTCTTCCAAAATTCAAATCCAAACAAAATGACAATAAACTTGTATAACTCAAGTACGAAAAGGTAGAGTATAAGGGAACTCATTTGAGCGTGTAATATAATGTACCCTCCCATTTAAGCTATGTAACAAAAAGAAATTAAGTATGATGTTAATCTAGAAAGTCAATCAAATTAAACTTGTTATACAGCAAAAAAGAGAAACAGATTACAAAGAGAAGTCAATAAGCATGTGCACAAAATAGAACATCAAATTCAAATTCTCTGTGGAGTCTATTAAAATCTGAGCGTTAGCTCAGTGGTTAAAGCCGGTGCCTTACAATCATAAGGTCCCGAGTTGGAGTCACTACAAGAGTAATGTATGCCGTCCAGTTACAGAGTTGTTGACAATTCATAATCATGGACGTCAAATATGAATCTAAGAGAATGACTTCGGTTAGCTTGCGGCTTTGATAAGCCAATGATGGCTTCTTAGAGAGTTCCTGCTTGCAGGAGGATCTAATATACATGAATAAGCAGACCCGGAGATCATCATAAAGTATTATATCAAGTGAACTTGGAGTTGAGTTAAATGAACATGGTTATGGAAGTTTTAACATTGTTGGTATTAAGAATGTAAATATGATCCTACCAGAAGGAATGATTACTTGCAGTGTTAGAAAAGGAGGAAGTTAAGAAATATTTTAGTCTTGTTAAACGTGGAGCTGCCTCAGATTTCAACATCTTGTAGTGGGGTTTCAAATATTGTTCCAAGGAACTGTCAATGAAAGTCTTATTCCATCTTCCTGGAAACGACACCATGCGCAAACAGGTACAGTAATCCCACTTCTGTCAATGACTACAGACCTATAGACATTTCAAGTATTGGGATTAATCGCATGCAGAAAATTCTTCTCCCGTTTATAATGCAGTTTATCATCGAAATTTGGCAATATAAATATTGCCTACCACAATGGTGCTTATGCTCTGATGCCATACTTACACTTGTACATGAAATAGTTAGGGGCTTAATCAGAAGGACACAACATTGCCAAAAGTCCTTTTCTTAGATTTTTCAAGCACTGTTAACACGGTCTTGCTTTTTTGCTTAATTCAAGACCTACTGTATGTACAGTAGCTTTATTGAAGAACTGTAGCTTATTGACTGGCCTGTAAACTTCCTACAAGACTGGTGTAGCCAACTTAAGGCAACTGAAATTACAGAAGGGATTTTCCTCCAAATCAGATATTAAAATTGGGGTTCCTAAAGGGGGTCCTCTATCGGCTCTATTTATCACTATTTACATGGATGAAATATGCTCAGGTTCCAACTGCAATGTAACTAAGTATGCAGGGGTACCCCTGTTTCTTGCAATATTAAAAGCACACAAGGGAAAGATAAAGACAATTATCAGTATTATACCTGATGAATGAGATGAATTAATTGAATGGCATTGTTATCAAGTTTATTTCTTTAACACACAAATTTTTACACCAACACAAATATGCTACGTTAAAGACATTCTGTGACAGGTATGAATTATGCCCCCTACAAAAAAACATGTCATTTTCCAATTGGCAGTATTATCGTCATTTATACGACTGCGTTTGCATCGATTCAGGTTGTCAGAAGTTAGCAGATTCCAATCTGTCAGTTTGTTTACTGCTGGGGCTGGGCACGCTGCTGGTTGAGAATACAGCAACGCCATTTTATCAGATACAATTTATATTTGTCTGTCTACTCTCTCCCCTCCAGGGGACGGTAACATTTTGGAGGCACCACCCGGATGGTGTGCTAGATGGGTTCATCAATCCCATTTAGAGGGCGCATCATCGAAAAGAACTAACAGGCAGCAACTAAGCCCAAAGTAGATGTACAAAGAAACGACATGTTAAGGCAGCTGGTGAAGAGGTTACCCAGTCAAGTACCATGGCTACTCCAGAGATTGAGGAAGTGGTCCAAGAAGTCCAGTTGGCCATACAGCAGTGCACTGAGGAGCAAGTCTTAATTGTGGGTGAACTGCTTAACCTTCCTGAAGTCAGAAAAGCCAAGCTTGACGGTAAAGGCCTTCCATCCTTATTAAGATTAGTCAACTGTTACCTATATAGTGAGGCCTTTGATGAGCAAACAGAGGATAACAGGCTTCTGCTAAATACCTTGAGGGTCAAATTAGATAGCTTCAGGTTGCAGACAGAAGTGCCCGTGGAAGGGAGCCCTGCAAGTTCTACAGAGGTTAGCCACCTACCTCCTGTTGAAGGTACAAACCACCGTATACCGAGCACAGTAGGAAACATACCTTGGAAAAGGGAGTTTAAGATATCTGGCCAGATAGGAGAGCCAGGGCAGAAAGACAGGCTCAACTTTGCCAGCTTGGCCCGGCAGATAGAGAGTGGATCCAGGAAGGGTTTTAGCACAGACGAAATCATTGATGGAGTTTTAAGGGCGGTTGTTCCAGGTTCCCGTCTTCGTAACTACCTTGAAGGTAGAGCAGACATCACCCTCCCTGAACTACAAAGAATCCTTCGGGCCCACTTCCAGGAGAAGGAAGCAACTACTGTGTTCCATGAACTATCAACTGCAGTTCAAGGACCAAAAGAAACAGCCCACTCATTTGTTCTTCGAGCCATGGATTTGAGGCAAAAGGTAGTGTTCGCATCCCAGGAGGCAGGGACAGGCGTGGTGTACGGTCCCAAGCAGGTTAAACAAATGTTCCTCCACACACTTTTCACAGGCCTCCAGAGCGAGTATGTTCGGCAACAGATGCAACCCCTCCTAAGAAACCCAACTACCACTGATGAAGAGCTGTTAGAGAGTCTGTCCCTATGTGTGGGCCAGGAGGCTGAACGATATCATAAGATGCGGAAGCTGAAAATCAATCAAGTGACTTTACCTACTGAGGAAGAGGCCACCCCACCTAGAAGGACTGACAAGAACAAACCCACTGAGAGGGACACAAACCCAGTCTCATTGGAGGACATTCAAGCAGGGGTAAGGGAAATAATAAGGGCAGAAATCAGTGCCCTTCAGCAGGTTCCAACTCGTGAGAAGTCACAAAGGCCAACCAGAGAATGGGGTTGTAAAAGGTGTGTTGATCGTGGTAAAGGAAGGGAGTGCACTCATTGTTTTAAGTGTGGTAGTGATGACCACTTCCAGAGAGGCTGCAAACAAGGCAGAAATCTGGGAAACGGGCGAAGGCCACCCGAGCGGGATATCGAGTGACCAGTACCAGATCAGAGTCCCAGCCATCAGATAAGAGATCTAACATGCCAGTTAGTGCCACTTGGAGGTTAGAGAGTACCAAGAAAAGAAAGAAAATGGCACAACTGGTAGGAAAAAATGTTTAGTTCATTGTACACTGAATGGTATGCCGACTACAGCCTTATGGGACACAGGAGCCCAGGTTTCTTTGATCTCCGAGGAATGGCTAAAGCAGTGTATGCCCACTGTCCCATTGAGACCAATTGAGGAGCTGCTGGATAGTGAGGGGCTATGCCTGAACACCGCCACGGGCACTCCAATCGGGTACCAGGGATGGATCGAGGTAGCTTTCTGTACCCCCCATGAAGCTGTAGAGGGAGACAATGGGATTAGCGTACCAATGTTGGTGACGGGAGAATCCCTAGACAACCCAATCATCGGTTACAATGTCATAGAGGAGATGGCACAGGATAGGCCTGAAAGAACTGCTCAGAAATATTTTTCCACCTTGTTGCCACAAATGAATGAGGTACAGCTTAACAAATTGATTGGAGTTCTGCAGAGTCCAGACCCTGAGGAAGTCAGTGTGGTCAAAACGATTAGAAGTGTGACCAAGATAAGGGCAGGAGAGACAATTCTTATGCAGTGCGTAACCCATGCTCATGCCAAGGAGGAATCTGCAGCCTTGTTTGAACCAGATGGAGACCACTATCTTCCAGAGGGCATTGTTTGCCACCCAACGCTGGTGACTGTGAATCGTGGGAACTGTTGCCGTTTAGAGATACCAGTTACCAACAACAGTTCAAGAGATGTGATCTTGCCAGGTCGACTCTGTGTGGGATACATATGCAGCATCAGAACTGTTCTCCTAGGAGAATTCCTACAAGGTCTGTCATCAGGGGTCAACACAAGAGCTGGTGTAAGAGGAGTAAAAGCTGGCATCTTAGAAAATGGGGCAACTAGCGAAAGGGGAGATTGGCTACCAAGTGTAGATCTGTCCGACCTGACGAGTGAACAGAGGCGGTTGGCCAAGCAAATGCTAACTGAGGAATGCCATGCTTTTGCCAGAAATGATGATGACCTTGGCACCATACCTACTTTGAAGATGAAAATACAGTTAGATGATGATGTACCAGTCCAGAAATCATACATTTCAGTCCCTCCACCACTCTATAAAGAGGTAAAGGAGTATGTGAAGGATCTCATCAGTAGGGGATGGGTGAAGAAATCACAGTCATCGTATTCTTCCCCCATGGTGTGTGTTCGAAAGAAAGATGGAACTCTTAGATTGTGCATTGATTTTAGGCAACTTAATTTGAAAACGATTGCAGACAGACAACCTATACCAAGGGTGCAGGATATATTAGATTCCTTGGGTGGGTTAACCGATGGTTTTCTACACTGGATTAGGGTAAGGCATACCACCAAGGGTTCGTGGATGAACCAAGCCAACATCTTACTGCCTTCATCACCCCTTGGGGTTTGTACGAATGGGTTAGAATTCCATTTGGATTGAAGAACGCACCAGCAGCGTTCCAGAGATGTATGGAGGCATGCCTTGGAGATCTCAACAACGAGATATGTGTTACCTATTTAGATGACATCTTGGTCTATGGGGAGACCTTCACTCAACATCTATTAAGGCTGAGACAAGTCCTTCGGAGAGTGCAGGAACATGGAATGAAATTAAAGACTGCCAAATGCAAACTGTTCAAGCAGCAAGTCCGTTACTTAGGGCGTGTAATTACCTCAGAAGGGCACATGGCTGATCCAAGTGACACTGCAGCACTACAGGCTCTGAAGGAAACTTCACCAAGGACTGTTGGTGATGTGAGAAAACTAATGGAATTTATTGGATATTACCGACGCTACATCCAGGATTTTTCACGACTGGCTAAACCTTTATATGATCTCTTATCTCCCCCAGGAAAGAAAGGCAAGGGTAAAAGAAGAATGGGACAACTTCCTTCAAAGACTCAAGTAGAATGGACAGCCATACATCAAGAGATCATTGAGATGTTGGTAATAAACTAGCCCAACCTCCAGTCATGGCATTTCCTGAATATGACCAACCGTTTGTTGTACACACTGACGCCTCCCAGGAAGGCCTCGGGGCAGTTCTCTACCAAAGACAAAGTGGTAAACTAAGGGTTATCTCATATGCATCCAGGTGCTTGTCACCAGCAGAGCAGAACTACCACCTCCATTCGGGAAAATTGGAATTCTTGGCATTGAAATGGTCAATTACTGAGATATTCAGGGACTACCTGTTCTATGCCCCATCATTCCAAGTTTACACCGACAACAATCCTCTGACCTATGTGCTGTCATCAGCAAAACTAAATGCTACTGGCCAGAGATGGGTTGCAGAGCTGGCAGATTTTCATTTCTCTATCAAATATCGTCCGGGGCGAAATAATTCTGATGCAGACACACTATCGAGAATGCCACTACAGATAGCGAATTTCATCGATGAGTGCTCAGAAGAAGTCAACTTGTGTGCAGTCCAGGCAATAGGAGCCGCTGTGCAGGCTCAAGCTCAGGGTGAACAGTGTCCCTGGGTGATGGCTGTCACAGGAGATCCAGACGGAGCAGGAGATATTGAGCAACCACCGAGCACAATGTACCAAATCAGTAAAGAGGAAATACTGGAGGCACAACTTGCTGATGAAGCCATTGGAAGGGTCATAAAATTGAAAGGAAAGGGTCAACGACCAAATACGGTGGATTGGAAGAAGGAGTCAGTTTCCACCCGTGCAATGCTGAGAGAATGGAACAGACTCAGTATAGGGGACAATGGCTTGTTGTACCGAGGCACACCAACTCGCCATCAACTGGTGTTACCTGCTACTTTCAGAGACAGAGTGTACAATGACCTTCACATAGAAATGGGGCATTTAGGCATGGACAGAGTAATGGATCTTGCTAGACAACGGTTCTATTGGCCAAACATGGAACGGGACGTGGAAACCTTCATAAAGAAGAAGTGCAGATGTCTGTGTCAGAAAAAGCCAGCCCGTCCCCTTAAAGCACCATTAGTGCCTATTGTAACATCAGAGCCCTTGGAATTAGTCTCCATTGATTTTCTGCATCTTGAGAGGAGTGCTGGAGGCCATGAATACATTTTGGTCATTGTAGACCACTTTACAAGGTTTGCACAGGCCTACCCCACTAGGAATAAGATGGCAAAGACCGCTGCAGATTGTGTTTTCAACAACTTTGTGATGAGGTTTGGATTCCCTAAACGAATATTCCATGATCAGGGGGGAGAATTCCAAAACAAACTTTTCCATCGTCTGCAGGAACTTTCAGGGGTGAAAGATTCGAAAACAACACCATATCACCCAGAATGTAATGGGAAAGCTGAGAGGTTTAACAGGACACTGTTGGGCATGTTGAGGACATTGGCAGAGAGCAAAAAGAGTAGATGGAGTGATAATTTGCAAAAGGTGGTACATGCCTATAATGCCACAAGAAGTGAAGCAACAGGGTTTTCACCAATGTACCTCATGTTTGGTCGACATCCTCGTCTTCCAATTGACCTTGCCTTTGGTCTGGGAAATCAACAGGATTCTCAGGGTGACCCAGTGAAATTTGCACAACACTGGAAAACCGCTATGAAGGAAGCTTATGAACTGGCTAAAAGAGCTGCCGTGAAGAACTCACAGAAAGGTAAGAGGTACTATGACAAAGGCAAGCTGCCCGCACCTCTTGAACCAGGCAACAGAGTTCTTGTCCGGAATGTTGGCAGGTCTGAAGGTCCTAACAAACTTGGCTCGTTCTGGGAAGACAAAGTATATTGTGTGGTGAAAAGACACTCACCAGACCTACCAGTATATGATGTTGCTCCAGAAGATGGCATTGGAAGACAGAAAACAGTGCATCGTAATATGCTCCTGTCGTGTGAACTGTTTACACCCGAGAGACCGGCGAAGGATAGGAGGTCCCAAACTCACAGGCCAAAGCCAAGACAAAGGGCACAGTTTGTGGAGGATTGCCCACAATGGGAACATGTCTACATTACCTGATGTTGAACGACGAACAGAATATAATGGACAGATAGAGCATTATATCAAACCAGAGGACAGGATTCCGTGGCAACCAGCTCCACCCATATATCAAGGACCAGGGTGGTATCCGCCCCCCGTCCCGCCATATAATGCATCAGGTGGTCCGATTTTTACCCAGCTGCGCCAACCGCAGATGCACGAGATGTACCATCCACAGATATATCAACCAGTGTGGTAGGCGACTGTTGAGGGGAACTGGTTAAAACTGCAAGTAGACTCCCTATAATTTGGTTAAAACAGGACATTGTTTAAATTTTAGTAAATCTGAGAATTCAGAGGGATATTGATTGTTATCTGCTTAAAAATATATTTTACTGCAAATGACTCTACAGGAAAGATGGGTTCAAAACTCTAACTGGATTATACTAGATTGGTAAAAAAGAGTGAGTAGAGACAAAGGAGATAGTACCAATGCCCAAGCTAGTTTAATGGGGTGTGCAAACTAAGTGCCTATCTTATAATGGAAATTTAATTAAACCAAGCAGAGTTCAGTTGCTAAAGAACAATCTTTTAACCGCAGCAAAATAGGTGGCCACTGTTTTGTAGTGAGACATAGGGAATCTCCCTTCTAGAATCTGTTGGTGGCACTGTGTTAATAGTCCAGAATTGTGGAATTTGTAGGCATGCAGAAAAAAAAAAAAACAAGTTAAATCAGTAGTCAAGTGAGAAAGGAACGTATTCAAAAACAAAAGAAGAGGAGATACAACTTTGTTGAACGTATTTCGTATTTCATTTTCTATTTATCACTTTCTTTTCTGTTCAGTACCCAAAAGTTCTACGAGGTCGAGGACGACTTCTTTTAAGGAGGGGAGAGTGTGACAGGTATGAATTATGCCCCCTACAAAAAAACATGTCATTTTCCAATTGGCAGTATTATCGTCATTTATACGACTGCGTTCGCATCGATTCAGGTTGTCAGAAGTTAGCAGATTCCAATCTGTCAGTTTGTTTACTGCGGGGGCTGGGCACGCTGCTGGTTGAGAATACAGCAACGCCATTTTATCAGATACAATTTATATTTGTCTGTCTACTCTCTCCCCTCCAGGGGACGGTAACAATTCTACATTACTCATATGTATTCTCACTTGTAGCATTAACATTTCAGCTGTGGTACATAACCTTCTTTACGTTGCATATCCCTATCATGTCAAGTCTTTGGTCATACTGTTACCGTCATGCTGTTCCCATACTGTCATTTGTTTATGCCATATCTTATGTATCATTAATTTATGGTTTTTTACATAACTTTTCACTGGAATGTTATACTTAAGATTCTATTAAATGCATTCAAAGAGCTTAAACAGGAAAAGGTTTATAAGTTCACAGAGTTATAGCATTTACCAACAAGGAAAACAACCCATGTCCTTTTTCATCAGGCTGTTCCCAACTTATTAATATTCATATTTGGTACATTGCAGGGAACTTTAAAAAATTCTAAATGAATGTTGTAATATTAAGGGCTGAGCTGTTATTTGAAAGTTCTCTGCTTTGAATCATGACATTGTTGCGACTATTTGAACTTGGGTTCCAAAGGGTTCCAATGTTACTGTGTAATTGTACATTTTAACAGTTTATAACTGTGACTTTATTGGGATGGGTGCGTGCATTGTGCAATATGGTTACTGTACAGTATGTCATGCTTGGACTACATCACCAATTTATTTTTTGTTTTTTCTTATTCTTGAAATGATCATGTAATCTTGGTTATCTTGAAAATACTTCAAGCAGTTTGTTATTATGCTATTTTTATGATTATACTGTAAGGTGTGATCAAGTGATGATATGAACTTCAGTTTGAAGTGCCTTAGAAAGTATTTGACTTGGATCATTATCAAGTAATAATCGGCAGCCAGAAGCATTTGAGAACAACTATGATTCATGATAAGAAATTAAAGTTGTGAAGACGTAAGCAGGACACTTCGCCCAACAACCATTTCGCCCAACTGCCATTTCGCCCAACCTTACCATTTCGCCCAACCAGCCTGGTCATTTCGCCCATCCAGCCTGGTCATTTCGCCCAACCAGCCTGGTCATTTCGCCCAACCAGCCTGGTCATTTCGCCCAACCAGTCTGGTCATTTCGCCCAACCTTGATTAAATATGATATTTCAAAAGGAAACGTTCGGGAATTGTTAACGTTACAGGATACGAACCGAATATCAAGGAAACTTGAGGATTGATCAGTGTGTTAGGGGTTAGGTTTGATAGTAAAAGTTCGAATATTAAGGAATATTAAGGAAACTTGAAGTCCTTTACTTTGTATAACTTTAGTAAGGAAACGTTCGGGAATTTTTAACTTTACGGGATACAAACCAAATATTAAGGAATCTTGAGGACGGATCAGTGTTTTAGGGGTTAGGTTTGATAGGTTTGATAGTAAACGTTCGGGAATTGTTAACGTTACGGGATACGAACCGAGTATTAAGGAAACTTGAAGTCGCGGTTAAATTGATTACATATGTGATTACATATGTGGTTACATTGATAAAGTGGTTACATTGATTAAATATAGTAATTCAATATTACGGACGGGTTTTATATATTTTTTTTTTCAATTTGATAAGGAAAAGTTCGGGAATTGTTAGTCGGTAGGATGGATCAGTGTTTTAGGGGTTAGGTTTGATAGGTTTTTATGAAGACCGATTCCCCTGTGTTTATATAATAATATAAACTTCCATTGTATGCGTAAACGCCTAAAGTAGTGTAATCCTCCCGTTATACCCGAAATAACTGCTCAGACTCCGATCGATATCGAGCGGACCTCACTTTTTTATATACCTATTACGAAGTAACCTAACCCAAAATAGGCCTAAATCAAATTGAACTAGTGGAATAGAAAAAGTAATATTATTCTGACTGAATTAGTAAAAACAAGGTTGGGCGAAATGACCAACACGGTTAGGCGAAATGACCATGCTGGTTGGGCGAAATGACTATGATGGTTGGGCGAAATGACCATGCTGGTTGGGCGAAATGACCAGGCTGGTTGAGCGAAATGACCAGGCTGGTTGGGCGAAATGGCAGTTGGGCGAAATGGTTGTTGGGCGAAGTGACTAGAAAGCGTGAAGACTAATTATCAACCAAGGATACTGAAATTTCTGAAATCTCACAAAAGTACTACAAAATACTTACCACTCTCTTCTTTTTCCTTGGAGTCACCTCATCTTCTTTTCTTAAAGGTGCTCTTCTTTTAGGTTGCTTAACTGTAAATAAAATTAAACATATTTGCCTGGATCAATAGATCATTACATTTGTTTTCACTTTAGATGCTAACAAATTTTCATTGCCTTAAGTTACAAGCACAAAATAAGTGTTTTTTTAATTAAACAAATAACAGTAACAACAGTAACAAAAACTCTTTAACTGGATCTGTTAAACAAAAGCAGATTAATGCTTGTAGGTCATGGCAAAATTAGGATAGGAAGTTGTTGAATTAGATGGTGTACCCTTAACAATTTTTGCAAGTTAGCTTCTCGTAGGTACAGTAGGCTTGCACCTATAGCTCACTATGTAACCTTATTTCTTTAAATTGAAGATTTCTACTGAGACAGTCATGAAATAAACTATTAATTACGAGTCCAAAACATCAGCCAACACAGCTTTGAATAACCTTCCAAATAATTCAAATTGATGCAGTATTCTTAGTGGGTCCTCAAACCACAAGAATGAAGAACTTTCCAAGGATATACATCTAATATTTTGGTACAACCACAATTTTTTAGACCTCTGAGATCCCATTATCACTACCAGAAGTACTTGTGAATTCCAAACACTTGTCACAATGTATGTGCAATTGTTGATAGGTATCTGGTTATATACCACTTTCCAGAATATGTTAAGTACATCTATCAGTCAAATCCCGACCTCCGGGTATGTTTGGTATAACATACATGTTGTATAGCAATGTAGCAGACCATTCTACAATGGCCACATACCCAGGGCTCATTATTAAGGTTGAACAACATGATTTTTTTGGTCATCTCGGACAATCTCTAAATTTGAGCCTGTATACCATACATATTTCTTGTTCGATAATTGCTTACTTGCAAATGGTAAGTCTCTCAATGTAGACTACTGTAGACTTGATTGTGGGATATACTGTCCTGAGCAGAACTTATAAAGGACCTATGATAAGATGATTGCTGCACTTGCATATTTTATCAAATTGCAAAATGGTTTGAAATTCTGGGTTCCTTAACCCTAAAAAACTGTAAACACAGGAACTTCCATTGGCACTAGCTGCCCTACCAAGGCATGTCTGCTGAGATAACAACTTTAAACAGAACTTTAATTGCATGCCCACCAAAATAAAACTGCCCTAGCTACAACTTGATAGCTAAAATTCTGGTTTTCAAGCTAAAGTTTTCACCTGCACTGTTTCTTACCCATCCTTTGTCCTCAAACTTACCAACATTACCTGCCTTCGATGATCCTGCTTGTCCCAAAGAAGTAGAAGGTGTTAGTTCTTTGTCTAATGGTTATTAGAGAAAATACGATAAAGGTAAGGCCAAGAGATTTTGTCATTAATTTGCAGACACTACTTACATCTCATTACAAAAGTTAAGTCAATGTATACCTAATAAAAACTGTGGCATACCAAATTTTGGGATCCAATTCCCTCAAATAATTGTAACTTTACTTTTCCCTCAAATGCGCCAGCAGAGGCCTGTCTTCAATGATTCTGCTTGTCCAGAAGTAGGAGGTGTAAACTGACAAACAGCTAACACTGCTACTAACAAAATTTGTACAAGTGTCTCTCTGGTTCATACTACATTTCCCTCTATACCAGATTAGCAGAATCTTTCTACTAGAATCTCTCCCACCAAAATCTGTGTTTGGAAGCTAGGTGCGCCTCCATTTTGTTCAACATCCCTCCCATTGCCAGACTTGCACCCAGGACATGTGATTGGCCACCAAAATAGACACGCCAGACTATCAACTACGTCCACTACATGACAAAAGTAACCAGAAAAACGAAAAACGTTTAGTGGTTATGATGCCTAAACATGCCTAAACATTTTCAGTGTGGTAATCCAAACATATTAATATTCATGAACTTGTGCTCACCAAAATGAAGAGGATTATCTAGTGACTTATGCCGCGACGCATAAAGAAAAGTATCAGTTATCATGTTGACAAAGCATCAACCATTCAATTCACTTGTAAGGACTTTACAGTATAGAATTTTTATTCCAATTCCTTATGCAAATCCCTTTAAGATTTGTTATTATGGACTAACAGCAGCTACTGAGATTGCTTAAATGCAGTGGGAAATATTTTGACAAGCTACAGGTCATCTGGTATATATCACAAAATTAATTGCTAAGTGGAACTTTTGATAGATTTATACTAAATAATGGGTACAGACAGTGGTTGGACCCAGTTATATAGGGTATGTGACCTTGTTACTAATCAGTTCATTAACTTGGTATTGGCAACTTGGTATTGGCAATTATAAGAAATAACTATAACCCTCTGGACAATCTATGGAAGCCTAGAATGACCAAACACCTACTGCAGACCTAGGCCTCTTCAATGTTGGTAACTGTAAGTTGCAAATGTAAAGTGAAAGTCATAAACCAATCAGCTTGACCTACATGCACATGTATAACTTTACTAAAGGCATATCAAGGTTCCCAAATGGCCTTCAGCACAGTGTTCTAGTGTGTATGATATCAAACCAAGTTTTTCATTATGTAAACACAATGGACCTGGGAAATCACAATCATATTCATAGTACGTTTGAATGTTCTTGTCTCAACTGAGTCTCTGTCCGTCAATGGCAATGGATTTGCATATAAGTACTTCGTATCATACATAAGAGGTCGAGAAGGGATAAGCAATATTCCGTTTGATTCAACACAGCCTCTCCATTGCAGACCCAAGAGTTTGAGTTTTGCAGTTACTCTTACTGTAAGTTCAACCAACCTGCACTTTTTGAGTTACTGTGAAAGTGCTGGAAGTAAATTTGCATCACATGTGGAAACTGTATTAAAGCACATTTTTTGAGCTAATACAGTCAATATTATGTTCATTTGTATGTATATATGTATGAACAGTATGCATGTTCACACTCATCTCAAGTGGCTAACTAGGCCTGAACTTACATCGAAGGTTATTTCTTGAATTATCATTTTAGCCAGAAGGTTTTTAAGCACGTGCATTATTTAGCAAGTGGCTACATTGCAACATTCTAATCCAATCAAGTATGTGTGCATGTTCAACAAATCAACAGGCTACATTAATTTAAGAAAAAATTAAATCTGCAGTAGTATAATATAATACTCACTTTCTTGAATATTAAAGTTGACGTTGCAGTTGCTTAAGACAATGTTCTTGTCTCCTGACACAGATGAAGTCAACGAATTGCTGCGTATTGATGACTCCTTTACAAAATGTAGAAATGAAGTGAGAGTTATGTGCATATTATGAGCTACTACATTAAAAAGCAATAACTATTAAACTGCAATAGGTTGAAGATCTTTGTGGATGTAACAGATCTCTTAATCAAATACTATCAAGACAAAAGTTACCGTCATGCCCTTGTTGTTTTGCTGTCTGTGCCCTGCCTATCTTTCAGTGCTGTATATTTCGAGTGGTAGTACACTAAATTCTATAGTGTCACCCAACAAACTTATAGAGATTTTGTTCGATTGTCCAAGAACCTTGCTCTTCGATGATCTTTTTACTTTCACACATAAAGTCAATGGGACTTCTCCAATGAGTTGACTGTATGCTAGGAGGATCAGTATAACACATGTAAAATCCCATTGACTTTGTACGAAGATTGTTCTCGAACTTCAAGGAGCATTCCCTCCATTTGTAAACATACAGCGTAGACATGTCTACATGATGCATCATTTAAAATCAAATGTTACCATTTATCAGAGGGAATGGGTTGAGCTTACAGAGAACGTAATGTACTGTACTTTAAAAAAACCATTCATAAACTTGTGTTAAAAAAAAGTTTGTTGAACATCGATATCATGACTGCCTGGATGTGCAGGCAATTACCCTGAATCAGTTGAATATAGTTCTAGTAGCTGAGGCAGCTGCTTACTAGGCCTAACAATAAATATGTGGAAATTCCCTTCTGAACTTAAAATATATGAGCCCTAAATAATTACTACAATATATACGTAAAACTTTTTAACAAGTTGTAACCACTTTATGCCGAGTTCCTGCTATTTAAATCTATGAGGTAATGACACAAGACTCCTTAATAGTTAATATGCAGAAAATCAAATCAAATCAACAATACACAATCACTGTCATTTTGATAAAAAAAACTACTGCTGACAAAGCATATGGAACTGCAGAAGTGGTTAGGCTTCAATGTGTCACACACTAACAACAATACAGTAGGATAGTATGAAGTTCTTTAACACATTAACATGAAGAAAACAATGTTTTGTGTCAGAATACCAATACAGCTGTACATGGTGGCATAATATAATACCTCATTACTGTACATACCAATAGTCGTAATTTGCAAAATATGCACAACTTAATGGAGTTTTGAGAGAGTTTGTCATTCACTGCCATGTTTTTTTCCATAAAGCTGTACATACAAACTTTCGTTCTGGAAAAAGAACAATGTCTTGTCTGAAACTTGTATTTTTACTGATCCAAAATAAAATGGTCTGATTAATTAGACATATTAAATGCTCCTCAAATGACAAAGTGCTGCGTAGACACAAAATCCCATCAGTGCCCTTCCTCAGCATCATTTTTGCTGTCATGCCCTACTTATTGCCATGATGCCCTTCACAATTGGAACCCACTGTACCAAATGACATTTTTGCTGTGCCTTATTTTGGGCTTCGTTTAGTAGAAAAAAGGATCAGGAGGGACACTCAAGTTCCCAGGACCCTATAGGAGAGAAAAAACTGAAGAAACAAAAAAATCAGACCCGATTACAATGCTTAAAGTGCTTGGCCAGCATTCCTAAACCCATTCACACTACTGTACATGCAAGTACAACTTTCTCTGGTAAACGGTTCCACTCATTCACAACCCTATTAGAAAAAAGTTAGAACTATTACTACCACTTTCCTTGTGATCTAAAGGCCCATAAGCACCTCCACTAGAAACAGAATCCTTATCAAAGTTTATGGGTGCCCCCATCGCCCCCTAATTACTTTTAAACATAGCTGTTCAACAGAGTAATTCACCATCCTACCAAACAAAACAACGTGGCCCCAGTATTAGCTAAGTGCTACCCATCCCTGGCAACCAAATCCCTTCTACTCTGGAAACATGACAACATGTACGTGAACAAATGTGAAGGAGAAGTCAGAACTCAGAACACGGTCTACTCAAGAAACCATTCAAAGTTACCAACTTATGTGACTGAACCTTGCCCTCTAGGCAATCAGACCGCAGATGACAACTTTAGCACGAGTGGATGCTAGGCGACACAACAATTTGTGATACCTGGACCGAACTATATGGGATGACTCCTTCTGAACATTATTAATACCTACCAAGACAACTGGTAGGTATGTTTAGCCCTGCTATCCTACTTTCAAAAGTGTAATATGTAAATGTAAACAAATTTTGTTATCAAAGTAAAGCTTAAAGAGTGAAGTTTTCAGATATAATATTTGTTTATAAACTTGTTCAATTAAAGACGTACTTCTCTCTCCTCAGAAGAGTTCCCATTTTCTTCTGTGCATTCACCTGCTTCTGTTTTCTTATAATCCATTTCCTGTCAAACAACAACAAATAATTGAACAATTCTCTGAGGCAACTTGTTATACATAATAGATTACATACTAAGGTAGTGAGGTGAAATTTTGAATATGTAGGGCTTAAAATCGTCTTGCATTATGATCATAACAGTTATTGGTACCTACTGTACCTGGACCACTGGTAGGTATGTCAAGCCCTGCTACCCTACTTTCAATATTTTAATATGAAAATGTAAACAAATTTTGTTATCAAAGTAAAGCTTAAAGTGGGAATTTTCAGATATAATATTTCTTTATAAACATTTTCAATTAAAGACATACTTCTCTCTCATCAGAAGAGTTCCCATTTTCTTCTGTGCATTCCCCTGCTTCTATTTTCTTATAATCCATTTCCTTTCAAAAAACAACAAATAATTGAACAATATTCTGAGACAACTTGTTATACATGAAAGATTACATACTAAGGTAGTGGGGTGAAATTTTGATGTAAGGCTTAAACTCTTGATTTATTATCATAAAAGTTTTTCCAGCAAACAAACTGAGAACTTATCTGCTCAATTGATGATAAATTTAAAGGGCAGCAAAGTATAATAACATGAAGCTGTTTGTGAAAATTGAAAATAAAATATGTAACTAATTTCACTTTGTACAGAAAAATACAAACACCTTACTCACCAAAGGCAAATTCCCACAGAAAGAGTCTTGCAGAGAAATTTATGTGATTTATTAAGCTATTAAAGATGATTGTCCCACTCTTTCCTACAATTTCTCACGATTTTCTTCAAAATTAAAACTTATGATATCATGCATGTATGATACTGTAGTATACAGTAATTTTGTGAGGCTATGAGTGGTACTGATGATTTGATTCAATCAAACTCTGATCAGTTTACACCAGAATGACATAGATTTGTGCTGGTAAAGTTTCTTTTTAGAACCGTCACTTAGTAAGTGAAATTAAAAGTTTGCTGTATAATACCAGTAACTGGGTAAAATAATCCATGATAATGCTAGGAAACACAAATTTGAAGTTTTATCTTTGAGAATTCTAATTTGTTTTTCGTGAAGGATGTGTAGATTAATCCTTATATTCAAAGAGTTGTTTCAACTACATGGTCTCTCTGAGCAGCAATGCATATAAATTACACATAGCTAAATTTTATCTTTGAGCAACATTTTAGATTGTGGGCATTTTTGTGTGATTATTTGCCTTTCTTTTACTACAGTAAAATTTAGAAATATCTAGATCATGGCTTGACATCCTTCTTTTCTTTTGCTTGGTTGAATTACTGTATTATGTATTCCTCCCTATAAAATTATGATGTTATACAAAGTCCTATATATGATCATTGAAAAATTCAATTTTCAGCCAACCACAGAAGTATTTCCAAATAACATTGAATCACAGCATTCTTTTTCCAGTCAACCCTATATCACTTTTTCAGCACAACCCATATCTTTGGAACAAGGGTTACCAACTCTTGATGAGCAAATCCAGAACAATATATGCACTTCAAGAAAGTCCCAGTCAGGCTTGGGGCGATTACATCTGAATGTAATCGATTACGATTACGATTACTTGAGAATGTATGATTACGATTACGATTATGATTACAGCCTAAAGTTGAAGTAATCGATTACGATTACATTGTAATGTAATCGGGATTACAATCATGATTACATTGTGGTTACTTGCACAATCCTCTGCATATCTGTTTAATATAACTCTCTGCCGGGAAATAGGGCAATGAAATAGGGCAAAGGAAGGGCATTTACAGTATATACGGACAAAATTGTGGAAGTATATCTACTGTACAATTCCTACCAGGCATTACACATTTATGCCTTAACACGTTTAAGATGTGTAACCCATAAGTCCAGTAAAAAATACAATTTAAACAGACAAAGAGTAAACAGACAAATACTAAAGTAAAACAAATGAAGATTTTCATGCAACACTATATTTTGTAAACTAATAATTTCTGCATAGCAGCAAAACTAAAAACTCTTTTACATTATAACACCAAAATAAAACTAAACAGCTTTGAAATGGGGCATTCCACAGTACATGGGACATGGAAGGCCAAAGTAAAAGTAAATTATTTTCATCAAAAAGTGGTCAACTCTGGTAAAGCAAATTCTGATCCACCAAAATACTTAATTTGCAGTGATTTTTTTTAACAGAATAATTCAGGTGATAAAAAATCCTTGAATATGGCGATCAAATCCCCAGTAATTTATGTTTATTGTGCTAGAGAATTCTAGAAGCAGGAACACTTCTTTGGTCACATTAAAAGCCAATAGTAAGAATTAGTTTTAATCATTTCTACTAAGTTTGCCCTTCTCATTCAAATTTCACTGTAATCATAAATGTAATACGATTACGATTACTTTGCCCTTGTAATCGATTATGATTACGATTACTTTGTAATTTTCACAAAAGTAATCGATTACGATTACTTCAAAAAATGTAATCGATTGTAATCGATTACGATTACTGATTACAATTACCCCAAGCCTGGTCCCAGTTCACCTTTTGGATGATTTGTCATCATTTTGCTTGTTTCTGCCACATTTGAATCTGTGATATCATATGGCTTCACTAAGTCCGGTTTTCACGACCAATAAATAGCTATTATGGATCAGCTAGAGGAGACTGTTGTCACCTACAGTAACTACTGGTGTGGAAGCTAACTAGGCACTGTGACCATGTATATTACATGTTGATGATGTCTGAAATCTGAGTGCTAGGGGAATTTGCCAATGTCATCATTGTCATGTGACAAATTTCGACAGAGCATTATTTAGTGTAGATTGTGTCTTTAAGGGACGATTTAGATGTGATTTTGTGGATATTTAGTAAAAATGTATCATGTGTTTTCAATGTATACACACACACTAAATAAGGTAACCCTATTCACAGCCAATAAATAGCTATTAACATACTGCTAGAGGCAAATGTCACTTATCTACCAGTACCATGTTGAAGCTACTGTATCTAGGCACGGTGAACACATATTTACGTGTAGGTGATGTCTACAAGCTGCATATGCTAGGGGAAATTACCGCTATATATACGTGTTGCAAATTTGTCGAGCCTACTGTAAACAGGCTAGGCCTAGGGACAGTAGTCACGTATCTACTCTAGTACCTGTGTCAAAGCTATCTAGACCCATCTAAGCAGTCGTAGTATCATGTACCACAGAATCAACATAGCATTGGCTTTGTAAGACTATGAGGACTAGACTAGGGATGCACCGGATATCCGGTCCGGCCGGACTTTCCGGCCGGATAGTGAGCAATTTTCCGGTTCCGGCCGGATAGTTTTCAAAATCCGGCTGGATCTTTTTCAAAATCTGGCCTGAATTATTCCTTAAAAAGGTGTTGGTATTAACTTAAATCGATGTAAACTATTTCCAAAAATTAATAAAAACATTCAAAGTAAGGAAAAATTAGGTTTAACATGTTTAATTTAATTTTCTTAATGGTCTAATGATTTGCGTATACCTCACCTAACATTTAGGCCATCAGCTGAAGGGCGAAATTCGCTTGTTTCGTTCCAGCAACTGCGGGTCTAAAATATCTCTACAGCATAAAATACATAAATTAATGAAGATTAATGATCCAAAAGTTCTCCATGTGCTTTCCTGCAGTTTTTTTGCAATGTCGCTCGAAAGATCGAACTATATTTTTTATTGCGTATGCTAAGAAGCCTGCCGTTTTACGTTCAAAAGTTGTGCGCCAGTGAGATATCTGTATCATGTGATATGAATTGTCCAATGAGCCATGAGTTCTGTGTGCAATCTTTGTAGAAAACAACAAACATGGCGGCTCCCACGGACGCTAGTCCTCCGACACACGAAAATCTACAGTGCTCAGTGCACATTGATTCTGTGAAATTTGAAGCAGTGAAGGCACTGACGAATAAACGATGGACTAAAGTTACTTCCTGCGCTAAAGATTGGCTTAATCTCAGCGGCGGAGACAGTTATATCGCCGTAATACTAATTACTCCATGGCCTACTACGATCAAGCGTGTGTTCAACAGCATAGTATGATGGGGTTCCACGATAAGTGTTACAGGCGGTTCATTGATAGCAAGCACATTGCTGCAAGAAAACGGACAGTACCAGAGGAGACCCCATATGAATTGAAACGAAGAATTGACGGAAAAGATCGAGGAAACCAAGCAGAAGCTCTGGTGTATTGTCTGTACAATGTATTATATGTGGGAAAAGAAACAATGCATTACTCGGTGTTGCAAACGGGTGCAGGACAAGCTGCAGCAGGCAGAGACTTTCGATGGCGGTAAGCCTAAGCATACTACACGACTCTACTTGTACTTCTGTGGCATAGTTGAAGTGTTAAGAGAAGTTGCAAGATCAGTAGCTCTTGAGGGATAGAATCCAAGTCAAAGGGCACAGTGTTGGACCTGAACATAATATAATTAGTGGCATGGTCATCTGATTTGTTTTGTTATAAGGTGGTAGGAATGGAAATTTGTTTCAAATTCTCCATCTGGGGCACTAGCCTAAGTGTTAAATACAGGCTTCATAGTTTTCTTACTGTGGCCCTTTATTTGAATGATAGAGATATTATATTAGTTAAAAAAATAAGTGTAACAAAGGTGCAATAAGGTTAGGTTTGCAAGGTCTTATGGTCAGCCTGTCTAGCTTTACCAACATGAACAAGTATCTGACTCCTTTATTATTAGTAACAGATATAATCTACCATTGTATAATTTAAACCATAACATTAAGAGATAATGTACTGTACTGTCAAAAAAAGCCTGTTTTAATTCTTTTTTGCATGACACTGGTTTGCAAAATTTGAATGTGTCTTTGTTTGTCCATAGAAGATGAGCAGATCACATGGTAGGATGGTGACTTTGAAGTTCGCCCACTTAAGACTTAAAACACCCCAAAACTAAATCTTCTGGTATAAATCACCAGAAAATAAACTTCATATGGTGGGAGAATTGTGTTTTAGTACGATACACGGCCAAACTTTCTTTCCTGCAAACTGTTTTCACGTTGTTTTCCAAGAAAATTCTTCGTGATTGTGGAACTGGTATTTCTTGCTAGAGTATTGCGAATTTCGGCCACGCAACCTACAGTGTGGCGCTGGTAAAAATTGGTGGCGCTGTTGCTTTTTCAGTAATTATAACAGACTTCATAGATCTTTCGTCATTTTATTGACAAATATGTAAGTAATTTCTTGCACACGGGTCATTTTGGAGAGAAAATAACTGTAGCTTCGTAATTTTTCGTGAAATTGGCTGTTGCTATAGGTTGTCATGGTGAAATCGTGTGTTTCTTAAGGGTGGCCGATTTTCGCAGTATGGCGAACTTCGCAATACTGACTATATAATGTCTTAGTTCTTACTTGTTCAAACTTACATTTTGATCAACAGAACATGCAAACAATTTGCATTTTTTATTTCATTTTATTAAAGTATTGCTTCGAAAAGCAGCAGAGCGGAAAAAAGATGAGCCCAGATTTTATGCATATTAGAGGAAAGACTGTTGCCATTGAAGTGAGGTACCACTCTCTATGTTGAAGAAACTAGATACAATTCTTGACAAGGAAGACATACAGATATTGAAAGGTAAAGTACTGTCTTCAATGTGTGGTTCATTGAGTGTTCAGGGTTGGATCTAGGACTTTTGGAATATGGGGGTCCTCCCCCAAGGAAAATTAAAAAAATTCTAAACACTTTGAGTGCAATATCAGGTTTATCTTTCCATTGAAATTCTTAAAGTAATTTGCAACATACTTCTAGCTGAATTGTAATTATATTGGTACCCCATCATAAAATGTGAGACTAAAAAATATCCAATTTCATGGTACAAGGTTTTCTGTTCCTCTCCATCCTCAGAGCAGAGTTTACCACCAACAAAAGATGCTCTGATCCAGCATGTTAAGCGCTGCACAAACCAGGCTGCTATTCACAGTAGGGCATTACAGCAAAGGATTGGTGCACTCTCACCAGAGGGACATGGATGGAAACTTGAAAATGATGACCTTATCATCACTTGGATGACAAAGCCACCTGACCCAGATGTTTTGCTTCAGTGTGTCAGCAGTAGCTGTAGAGTCGGCAAATGTCTTAAAGGAAGATGTTCCTGTATGAATGCACAACTACCGTGTACAGACCTATGTAAATATAGAAATTGCAGCAACTTCCAAGAACATGTTGAGATTGTTGATGCAGGGGAAGATGATTTGGAGGATGAACTGTGATGGTGTTAAATCTTGATATCGTAGTCTGAAATTTTAATCAAGTTTGAAGTTTGTGAAGAGGGTTAACTTTTTTGAAGTCATGTTGTCATTATTTTGTTCCCCAGAGTTTAAAGGAACCAGAAAACATGATCTTATTCATATATTCATTTTAGCTATTAGTAGTTTACGTAGATTACCCTACCTACCAGACACCTTATGATAAATATCCACATTTTCTTCAAATCACACTTTTTTTCTGAGAGGGGAGGGGAGGGGGGAGGAGGGTGTTATGGGCATGCTTTACCTCTTGCATATTCACAACTACATTTACTGATGACGATGACGCAAATACCGCGTGCTGAAACCAGTCACAGGTTTATATACTGTTGTTGGGGAACCATTACCCCTGACCCTGTTCCAATATCACGGTTCTTTATTGTTTTGCCGTAACATTTCGTTACCTGTTTTATATTGTTAATACATTCTGTGAACCTGTTCAAGTTTTGACTGAAGGATATTCAAGTCTTTAGTGACTTTTATTTTATCTAATTATCTTCACCTCTACTACGGAATGGACTTTCCCTTTTCCATACCATATCTGACTTCCATGCAGTGAATTGAAGTGGATCCTGTATAACTAGTACAACTGTCCTTGGATGAACTTTTAATCACTTATTAATTCCGCGCCGCGCCTTTTGATGAAGAACCTGTATCTTGAATCATCGCAAAGGCCCAGCTCTACTACGCCATTGAGTGTATCGACCCAGTCTTAATAGATACATTATTTCTTTCTATCTGGGGCTTAAGTTAACTGTCTTCGTTATTCACTTATTTGTACCATTCACCTTTATTATTCATATTATTTGTAGAATATAGAAATATTATTATTCAAAATACCATTGGAAACCTTGTCGATCTTTTCTTTTATACGTTAACTCCCTTGGAAACACTTTTTGCAGGAATACGAATTATAAACATGTCGTTTCCGTAACATGGAGAAAGTACCTAGTTTTGGAGAAGACTGTAGAAAGAGTACTAAGGTAACGGATATCTACCGACTATAACTTTATTTCACATCTACGATATGCCATGACGTCTTAGTGTGCCAACTTATATATTGATTTATACAAAAGAAATAGCTCACTGGTCTTAGGGCATTGGCACATCTCACTGTAACTAGGGATTTAGCTACATTTAAAGTAGAGGGGGAGGGGGTCACATGTGTAAAACAGTTTGGATGGGGAGTGTAACAATTATGGAGAGGAACTTTTCATTATATGTGTATATTTACGCATACATGCACGGACGAAATGCATTCATAACATAGGGGGAAAATCTAAAAATATTTGATTTATTACAAAGCATTATATCTGAGTATATTAAAAGTGTTACATTTTTATAATTAAAACCCTTAAGTTATAATGTGTAAAAATTCATATTTCAAAGTTGAGAATGTGTTTTATTACCATTTTGGCAAAAATGGAGGGGGGGGGGCACAACTTGTTATGCCTGAACACAACCCTCACTGACCCTTAGACCAGAATCCTCTTCCACCATTCTTATAACCCTGACCCAACTATTATACAAAAAAAAATATATCAGTCGTAATTAACCATATAAGAAAAGAGTGGTATGTATGCACCACTGTACCAAATCTAACGTTAGTTTAGTTTGTTCCTAATACATAGCATCGTAGCACGTAATGTCTATATAAAATACCCAATTTCCAGGGTGCGTTACGAAAATACTGCAGAAAATTTTTTGGAGAACTTTTGATATAATGTCTGTGATGCATTGAACTACCCAAAAATGCTTTAAAAATCTAGACCCAGTGTTGCTGGAACGAAACTGATTTTACAGCCTCTTTTTGAGCTTCAGCTGATGGCCTAATTTGCTCCTTGTTTAATACTTCTACTTCTTATTAATGATTTTCTTTTGTGTAATGAAAAAATCCGGTTCCGGTCGGAGTTTATCCGGCTGGATTTCATGTACTATCCAGCAAAATCCGGTTCCGGCCGGATCCAAAAATTTGGATCCGGTGCATCCCTAGACTAGACGCTGTCCCTGTGTTTTATGTGCCATCCTAAATGAAATGTGTCCCCCAGAAATATCCCTGGATGTTAGATCCCATCCCTAGAATATCTTATAAAATTTGTAAAAAGGCCCTTATACTATAATAGTATTATGAACAATTTCAAGTTTAACCTGTTTGCCCACCACCTCAGTACTAGTAGTGGTAGTAGTATAGGCCTAGTACTACTACTACTTTACAAGGCTAGACAAGTACAGTAACCAAAACCTAGGCTAAGTGGTGTTTTTTTTTTTTTAAACGAGGCTAAAACATAAATTCATCGTGTTGAACAATCAATTTCAGCCAACTTTGTATGAGATTCCCAACTTGACTTAACAGCACTTTATGGTTAGGCTACTGTAGCCGACCAGGGAACCTAATTACACTCGGCCTAGGCCTAGCTTTCCCCACTGATCTGTACACTGATCAGTGGCTTTCCCTCATAAAATTGTTATATGTTACTGCTGTTTCTGTAAGCCTACATTATACCATTTACTTTCTATCATGATTATTGACTTTATCTCTTCGATAGGTATAGGATCAAACAAGCTTTCAACATTTTTAATTGGGGTGCAAATAATCAACTAAAAACTCACTGAAGAATAACAAAATGCTTGTGATTGTTGTTATCGGCCCTCGGACGGAAGTAAGTGCTGTACAGTTAAAATCTTCCAGTTTTCCCGCGTTTACGTATTTCATGATCAGCTGAGCAGTACATAACAATAGAGGGAGTACTGCCCAAACTAGCTGTGTATGGAACGCGGAAAGGGTCAACGTGAGGCGCCGTCGACTCAGAGATGGTCATTCACTCAGAGACCGTTCACTAGGAGGTCGCTGCTCAAATGGAGAAGCCGTCCATTTATAAGTCTTTTGTTGCTGAAGCCGATGTTAACACATTCCTCGAGCTGTATGTCATCGTTTTCATATATTTTAATTTGTAAATTGAAAATTCAATGAACGAGTACGAGTGTCCAGTGCGAGCGGTCGACGTAACTCGACTCTGTGATTGAAAAGTTCACGCCCCGCCCACGATATAAATATTTAAATTTTGCTGTAACTCAAATGAACCATCTCTGAGCCCAGAGGCGTAGCGAGCGGTCGACGTAACTCGACTCTGTGATTGAAAAGTTCACGCCCCGCCCACGATATAAATATTTAAATTTTGCTGTAACTCAAATGAACCATCTCTGAGCCCAGGGGCGTAGCGAGCGGGGGGGGTGTGGGGGTGACACCCCCCCCCCCCAATAATTTGGTCGCTGTCGGCAAATTTTGGGTCTGTCGGCAAAAAGAGAAAAGGTGAAGAGAGCGGAAGGGGAAGAAAGAAGGAAAGCTGAATAGAGAAAAGGAGAACGGGAGCTTCTTCCGTGCCAAATTTGACTTAAAATATGCACCAGATTGCATCTAAGGACGTTTCAAAACTAAAAAATTTCCAAAGGGGAGGGGTAGACCCCCTACCCTTAGACCCCTCCCCCATTTCAGTCACCACTTCCAGATCCGTCGGCAAATCAAATTTGACTTAAAATATGCACCAGATTGCATCTAAGGACGTTTCAAACTAAAAAATTTACAAAGGGGAGGGGGACACCCCCTCCCCTTAGACCCCTCCCCCATTTCAGTCACCACTTCCAGATCCGTCGGCAAATCAAATTTGACTTAAAATATACACCAGATTGCATCTATAAGGACGTTTCAAAACTAAAAATTTTCAAAAGGGGAGGGGGACACCCCCTCCCCCATTTCAGTCACCACTTCCAGATCCGTCGGCAAATCAAATTCTCCACACCCCCCCAACAAAAACCCCTTCGCTACGCCCCTGTCTGAGCCGACCATCTCTGGTGGCATACTCTTATTAGAGTCTATATCAATCCGCTCGATTGTTCTCCTATCTCAGGAAAAGTGCCAAAAAGCAGCGGGAGAACATCTTTTGTGACATGTTATCAATCATAATCTAGTTTTTTGTGGCTTGCATGTTGAAGAGCATGAATGGAAGTACATGTGGTGCACAAATTGGGTCAATTGAGGCAATTTTAGACCCCTTTAGGCCTTCCAGGAGCAGCGTAGGAAATTTGTTTACCACTGAGTGAAGAGGTTTGTTTACAAGTGACGAAAACTTCCGGCTCGGATAGCAAAAAATCTACAAGGTCATGATACGGAAAATTGATGGTGCCATGAAAGGCCAACTTGTCAGCTATCCGGTGATGGGTAGCGTTTAGCAAGTGAAAACTTCTATCTAGACTTAGAGGCCACATTACTTTTGTGATTTAGTGTGTAAGTCAATGGGGCTTTTAATTGGCGTATGCTACCCTCTGAATTGACGATTTCATAATGTTGACGATCATCTCAGAGTGAACGATCTCTGAATGGACGAATTCTGTATCACGACCATTTCTCCGTCTCGACGGTTACTAAGTCAAGACCAATGCTGAATGGACAGTTCCTGAAAGGTTGGCTGTGTTTGCACAGCGATCTCTGAGTAGACGATCTGTATATCAACGACCATCTCTATGCTGGACGTCGCCTCACGTTAAACGGCGATTTCTGTTTGCATTTGAGCAGTGATCTCTGAGTGGAAGGTCTCTGAGTGAATGACCATCTCTCGCGCCAGCATGAAAATTCCGTCGACAATATACCAAACCGTTACCAAAGGTGTCTGCTCACTGTTTAAGTTATGGACAAGTGAATCATTGACTTAATTCCGTTTAGTAAGAAAAAGGTCAGGGAGGAAATTGTCCTCATGAAAACACTCCGAAAACCAACAACTCAAACCTTAAATAGTCAAAAGAAAGCAGACTCCCACACTGCAGGAAATAACCCTGTCAAGGAGACAAACTAAAACGAATGACAGCGAATGACCGAATGACAATTGACTCCACACAGGGTTAAAATTAATTATCATTCGCGAATGACAGCGAATGACAACGAATGACAACGAAGGACAGTGGTGAGAACAGTGGAGTAAATGCGGTTATTGGTTTCCTGCGCAAAAATGATTTGAGGAAAATTGCATGATACGTGGTTGCAGTGCTTTGCATGGTGTAATTTATATACGGATAGAAACCACAGGGATTTTTTTGTGTGAGAATGCGCTTGAGTGCTGTGCTTTTGACATTAATGTAAATTTACTCTGTAGATTTAGAAAGATAACTAAAGCCGTTTCAAGATTATAGTATTGTTAGTTTCTAACAATTAATATCGGAAAAATGATGTTAAATTTACTTTTTATAATCATACTTACAATTTTGCATCCTTGAAGGTGCGTTTGTATCTTGTCCGTAATTTATTAGATCTGTAAGCCACGCACTTCGCGTCCACTCGGTTTGCGTAGCTTTAATATACCCACGAAGTCTGAACTGTGATATCCGAGTGAAGCAAATGTCTGAGATGTCATACTCTGTCATTCGTTTTAGTCAACGCAATTTTTTAGTGTGTACAACATATTGTCATTCGTTATGTGTAACGCAGTTGTCATTCGTTTTAGCAACACCCCTGTCAAGTGCATTTTTAAATTAAGGCATTTACACTTTCAGACACAACAACCGAATTCAGGCAGGCTATTCCACTAATCCACAACACTCTGCGAGAAGAAACTTTGGCATAGCCAGAGAAGGCAACAAACCGCCCCCCCCCCCACCTCCTCCTCCCCACGACATTTTTGGGAACGGAATGGGCATAGGCGTACGAGGCGGGGGGCAGACTGCCCCCACCCCAAATTTCCAGAGGACAAGAAATTTGGGCAAAAGTCCTGAAAAATTCGGGCAGCCTAAGAGGTAAAAAAATATTTATATATACATACATATAAATATGCAGTAGTTTGCCCGAATCTTTTCCAACTTTTTGCAACTTGCAAGGCCTCAGAAGTGCCATTTCTGGCAATCTGAGAGGCATTTTTTGCCAAAAAAATTCTTATACGCTACGCGCCAACCGATGGTGGCGCTCCGCTTAGATAGTGTCACGGGAACTTTCGGGCACAAAAGTTTCTGCCCCCCTGCCCCCCCAAACTGAAATGGTCCCGTACGCCTATGGGAATGGGGACGACTAAAGTAAAGGAAACTTGTGTGACCATATAAAGGTAATTAATAAACGTTTTCTACCCACAAATAAGGGGAAATACTGTTTTTCAGTCATAATTGGTGCTCGGCAGTAGCTCTTAGGGTGGGTCGTAAAAAGGGCACGAAAAGTTTGCCTTGCCTTGCCCTCCCCCCCCCCCCCCCCCGCCTCTGAAGTGAACAATTTTGCTATAATTTTTGTGAAAAGTATACGTCTAATTATTTCATGTGGGATATCATTTCGCGAAATGTGAAACCATGCAGCCTCGGTATTATAGTTTATTTGCACTTAAGAAAATGTGGATCATTTTTTTGTAAAAGTGGATTATCTAGCAATACGTTAGACTATAGCCTAACGTGATTTGTTCTGTGGATCAAGGAAATTCAGTAACGTACGTGTCACCATTTCCATACCGGTTTAAACTTCTTTAGAAAATTCGACGCATGAATTTGGTGATACGAAGGTAAGATAAATGTCTCTGTTTTTATTGCTGAAGGCTTTGGATCATTTCTCTACTTGTTTTGGTTTTTTTTTTTTTTTTTTGTCTTATTTCTCAATTGGTCCAATGGGGTCCAAAATTCAAGAACAGCGTCGCAGAAAGCAATATCAAGTTGAGTTTACAGAAATCTGGTGGCGGGGCGGGCTGCGTTTTTTTTTCCCAGGACGAACGTGGGTTTCAGGTTTTTCAGGAATTTACAAATTCGTTTGAAATCAGAGTTAGGGTTTAGAAAGTGGGTTAGGGATCCAGATTCTATGAAAATGAAGGATTTTCGTTCATAATCTGGGGTCAAAACTAGGAAAAAAGATTCAGAACATGTTTTTTGAAAAAGCGTCACATGTTTAGAATCCAGGGATATGATTGGCCGATGCCCACGTTCGTCCTGGGAAAAAAAAATACGCGGGCGGGCTGGGAAGGGTAGCCTATCTTACAAAGGGTTCAGTTTTGTAGATATACGGTGGCCCTAATGGGACGATGGAATATCAAATTTTCTTTCTCCAAATATCGACTGTTTAAGTGTCTAATATCCAAATTTCTAACTTTCCTGAAATGTCAACTGTTTCCTTTGCTTTCTTACTGCTTCGTCGTCTTTTTCTGGAAATGCGACATAATCAAACTATTTATGTCAGTTTCTTTGCGAAATTTCGACTTTATATCTTCAGATTTCGGCTTTTCTCTTGAAATTCCGATTCACATCAAACTGTAAACTTTATTGTAAAATTTTGCCACCAGATGTCGACATACCGAATTTTCGACTGCTTTATCTGAAAATGTTAACTATTTTATCTCAAAATTTATAAATTATATATTTGCGAAGTAATTACGACATGTAAAATGTTCCATCATAAGCGGGGCAGTTGATAACTGAATGGTCCTTCCGCTGTATAATATCCTGAGGTGATTGTCCCTTTTTGAAGCCTTGTTTTGAATATATAGGGAATCTAAGTACTAGTTTATAAATCTAAGTCTGGCTTCAGTTGGACCCCAACATACCTGATATAGGCCTATGTAAACTAAAATAGCGAAGACACTTGATTACAAGGCATAAATGTCATTGACGAAAATGGGTATTAGTGCCGCATGGCCATAGGCAGAAAGGATGATGGGGGGGGGGGGGGGCATAGGGGTAGCGTCCCATCCAGGGAAGAGTCTACAGGGCAGTAGGCTATAATATTTTCGCCACTCACCTTTTCAACTATATAGGATTCACTCCACGGCATTGCTAATATCATTCAGCTGCAGACATCACGCTGTTAGCGAAATGAGTGCCAGGCAATCAAACGATAATTTTTTTTCATTTCATAGTTACATTAATGATATCATTAATGTAACTATGAAATGAACGGGTTATATTACCCGTCGAAATGTTGATTTTTCTTTCCTAATTTCGACAAAAAGTGGAAATGTCGACGTAGAAGGTCAAACGTTTGATGAAACACTAAATGTTCAAGTTTATGTGAAAATTTCGTTAGAATAGGTCTCGTAATTTCAATGAAAGCCAACGAAAATGTGTTCTCCAATTGTTGGAATACAACTTTGAAATTCCTATATATACAGATCAAATGCAGGGGTAATAAGTCCATATTTCGAGAAATAATAATTAAGTTATGAAATTTATAAGCGCT
Source organism: Apostichopus japonicus (assembly GCF_037975245.1). Classification (NCBI taxonomy): domain Eukaryota; kingdom Metazoa; phylum Echinodermata; class Holothuroidea; order Aspidochirotida; family Stichopodidae; genus Apostichopus; species Apostichopus japonicus. Next base: position 33,927,587 of record NC_092568.1, on the reverse strand, counting down.
GTGATGCAGAAAGTATAGTTTATTCTACTCTCAACTTGGCGCTGTACCAACATTTCACAATAAGAAAAGGATGGATAGTTCAGCAAAAGTCGAAAATGTTGTGAAAAGGTGAGAGAATGATAGTCGACATTGTCAGAAGAGTTCAAAATTTGGCATGTTCCCAAAAATGCACCCCTCCAGCGTATTTTTTTCGCCACTATAACCTTTCCCTATGCCCGTTCACTTGATGACACCTTCCTATTTCGCGGCCACTGTTGGCTGCAACACAAAAATACACACAAGAAAGCAACATAGCTAACTAAATAGCCTTTAAACACCCCCACATATTGGTCAGCCAAATATTACTTGCCTGTGTTTTGTTACTTCTAAATTCCGTGGTCGGGCGTAGTCGTTTCGAGCTCCAAGACAAAGCTAGGGCGCAGTTACAATACCCATTTTCAGATCAGGATAGAGATACATAACGAATATTGTCAATCGGTATGCTTAAAGGCGTTTGTTTACCATTTTCTGAGTAAGTGGCACATATATGTGTTCGCGGTAATATTGAGAGAGACTTCTCTAGTACGTGTAAAATAACAGTAAGCAGACTAGGGCTCTACTTACACTAGCCTAACACGTCGTTTCAATAGCGGAATGATGCAGTTTGCGTTTTGGGTAATTCCTCTCAAGTTAAACTTGAGCAAAGTTTTCATATGTACATAGAATAAACTGAGTACACACTATCTTGTGTAAGTTATTTCTACTTACACTTTTCAGACACCTAATTTTGTTTGAACTTGTAGCTTGAATTAGGATTTGAACTATTATAAGCAAGTTGTGTTTTATATTGGACGCAATATTTCAGGATACGTTGTCAGATCTGAAAATATGTTTCTTTGACCAACTATTAAGTATTAGGCCCAGGCCTATGGCTGGGTGGTAACTGATTTATTCTAATGTAGTTGGTATTGTGATCATACTTCATAGACTAGTAGTCATACCGATGGTATTGCCTTCTTCACATTACTGATGGACAGAAAAAACAGTGTTCTTACACATAATGATAAAATACGGCATTGCAGGATGTAGATATTAACATGATGTACACAAGCACATAACACAGAGTTTCATTGCTGGAAACCAGTTGCCAATTGTTTTATTTTTATTTTTTTATCACACTGCCCTCTCAGAGGGGTTCTCTGTGGGATGGAAGAGAGGAGATATTCAAGAAGAATACAACATAACACCTCTAATAATGACCCAAGTTCATATTAACCAATCACATTCACAGTTCATTTGCCAAATGCTCACTAAAAGTTTTAACATGCGCTATGCACACGACAGTCTAGGCTAGGTATTTTTTTTAAATTCTGATATTCAATCAAGGGCAGCCCAATGAATCGAAAAGGTACAGACAATCACGTTGGTAACTCCAATTGAAAGGATAGTAAATGGACATAAACTAACCTAAGTTCCTAATTCTTTGTTACTATAGACTGCACTCCTCAACGGACGTTGTACTACCCTCAACAAAATGGCGTAGCGTAAGCTCTGTAGTTGTTACCTCCTAGGGTGAGGCATACATTACAACAAGCGTGGCCACTGCCTATACGACATACGACTGTGTACACAAGTGCTCCAGTTTGACAACTCAGTGAGGTATAACCCCATATAAACTGGTTACTATGGAGTAGCTAAGTTCCGCCATAGGGTATGGGCATTGGGCTATGCTATAAAACTGCTGGTAATTTGGTGGTATTAATGTTAGATTTTATACCATATTTGTACCAAATAATGTGACGCACGTCAAAAGTCTAGGACAGTAGAGAAACACCGCTGTTCACTCTTGCTAACGTAGTAGAACTTTGCTGTTTCTAATGTGTTGAAGAAGCTACTGAGCAGATGACAACAATGGAAGTTGGAGACTTACTGTGACGTCTAATATACATAAGGGGGCATGAAGGAATATAAAGTTCATCACACATCCATTTCTGTGTAACTTTGGGGAGGGCAAAACTATGCCTTTTAGAACAATGGCAGGTTTGTAACATGAATGGCTGCTTTGCAAACCAGTGTCAAGGAATCAATGGCCTGGATTCTTCATAACATTTTGCATGGAAGGATACAATAGTAACATTGAAAATTGTTAACAAATTGTTAAACTATGCAGGAGAGCAGAACAGGGAAAATATCTTGCAAATTAAAACAAGAAACTAAAAGATAAAAGAAAACCATAGCAAAAAACATGCATACTTCCCCCTGTCACCCGTCCCTCCCCCCCTCTTCACGCTACTGTACTTGCCTTTACATCTCTGATAGTACTTAAATAAATGTAAAGAAGGGAAAAGACCATGAATTATGTCCCACGTGTGTTGTATTAATTAAATTAATAATATTTCCATTTAAAGATTTAGCACAGACATGTTTGAATCCTTGATTAAACACAAAATAAGTCCTTATAAGCCTTTTTAGCTTTTCCAGCTTACTCCAACTTAAGTTTCTATATTTTCCGAATTACGCATCTATCGGTGTATGGGTTCCCCCTGCCACTAATTATTATCATTCAGTTGTAGGTAATTTGTGTTTGTCCATTCCAGCTTATTAAAATTACTTTTGAAAGTTACAGTTCAAAATATCGGAACACATATAAGTTCAGACTGTTATACTAGTCTTTCAACTTGTACTCCTCACTTGTTTCCCAGTACAGTACCTCATAATACCTACAGTACAGTAGATATACTATTCTGGTATTCACACGTTTGAGCACAGTGTCAGTACACCCTACTGTACACGTTTCCAATACCATAGTCATACAGTACCTTGGGATATCATCAGTATTTAGTCATTTGTACAGCTCTCAATACGCTATCAGTATCATAGCAAAGTCATAATTGTTATCATACATTGGAATACCATCGGTATTTAGTCATAATTTGTAAAGCTCTCAATACACCTATCATGTACAGTATTTTCATAGCATCATCATAGTACCTTGAAATACCGTCAGTATTGTGGGTCATTCCGCCTCAAATCAACCAATTGATGCATCATCAACCCATTTCTAAAAGCAACAGTAAAACATACTTTTCCTGATGAATTTTAGTGTAGAATATACTTTTTCTAGCAGGAAAAAATAAATTACACAAGCTTCGAACTTGAAATGCACCGTTTGATAATAAATTATGATACAGATTTTTTTTAAATGAAAACCTTCTAGTAAATATTCAAATTGCCACCATACCATGAAGGAGGTGAGTGCCAAAGCTGAAATTTGGTGTAAGTAGATATAATATGTATGCTTAACTGGTGTAAACTTAAAAACATGTTTTAATTGATTGCGGGGTCAAGATGGGAAGAGTCATTTGACCATTTTTTCTGGCTGGAGCCAATTTTCAGCCCATGCCATTTCTTAATTAATGCATTGGTGACTGGTGAGCTTATAATTGCTTATGGGTAAAACTTGCAATCAGATGTAATACTCAGGGAATATATTCCTGCCACCCATCTCCCAGAATGGAAATCTTTGGATCCCATGAAGTCATGCTAACATGATACATTTTGTAATAAATTCCATTTAAATGGAAATTCTGGTGGCAGACCATAAAATATGTTATCCTCATGTCAAAGAGAAAAATATTGAACAGTGTTAGTAGTTGAAAAATCATCTTTTAATATCTTTCCTCTTAGTCAAGATACAGTATGGTTGATTAAATGAAACCTATTTTGAATGGCTTAACCCATTATTTACTCCAGAAAGTGGATCACATTAGAAGTACTGTACATAGGTTGTCTGTGAAGTCATGTCAAATGCTCATCAAGAGCTATTTTATCTCATATATTTTTTCTTGTTGAATTTCCATTAAATCAGATTTGTTGGAATGTTGGCTTAGCATTTAATTGTCTTGTATGTGTAGAATTTCATTGTTTAAAGTACAACTTTCCTCCGTGCATAAATGAGCCAAATAGGCCTATAAGTTAAAGAAAACCCTGTGTTTTTGGCTCAGTTGACATGATGACATCAATCACCCGGCTGTTACCAGTCTTTCACCAAATCTCACCAAATTAAAAGATATATCTTTGTGATACCAACTGTTATGAGGATGTGGTGTTGACACAATCTTGCAGAACATTTATAAGAATTGTGTTCAATGAGTCACTACAGCCACCAGATTATCATTTTATCTGAATGCAATTTTGAACCACTTTAAAAGTGTTTAGTAAATGCCATTTTATTGCATGGTTTTTATTTGTTCCAACTCTACAGATTACACACAAAACTCCTTCTATATAATGGCAGCAACCAAGAAGAATCGTACCCGTGGGCAGGTTGCCGGTGACTCGCTAAAGTTGGCTGGTGTGATTACCGTATCAAAGATGTTTGTTTGTAAGTACTGTGATGAAGTCTTTCCATCTGAGAAAGAGAGATATGCTCACCAGGTTGACCAGCATTGGAAGGATTTGATATCTCAGTGTGAAATTTGTGTGAAGAGCTTCCTTCTGAAAGAAACTCCCGACCCAACCCATAAATGTCATCTAAAATCTTCTGACCGTGGAGTCCAGGGAAGTAATGGAAGCGAGTCAGAGAAAGGTGAAGATAGTGTTGTTTCTAAATCTACTAGAAAATCTGCTAGGCAGACAACTCGCAAAATCTTTACTTGCAAGGAATGTGATCACGTATGCAGAACCATATTGGAAATGCTGAATCATAAACAAGGCCATCATACCCCTGCAACTCAATGTCACCATTGTAATTTGAGTTGCAAGAATGAACAGTCTCTTAAGGAACACCTGAAACTCCACACTAAGCAAAAGTGGCATTTTTGTAGCACTTGTAGCGAAGGATTCGAAAGAGAATCAATGCTGAAAGATCACAGACTATCGCAACATTCGGAAGATGACATGATTGTTCAAGCCACTACAGGAGAGCAAGGAGACTCCCTAACAGATGCTGCACAGAATCGACAAGACATTGCAGCACAGATTGAGAAGAATATTTTGCAAACCAAAAAGTACTTGTGTAGATATTGCATGAAGAGGTTCGCGGAGCATACCACCTATCGTGAACATGTGAAGAACTCTCACCCAAAGACATTTAAATGCAAGATTTGTGAGAGGAGTTATGTTCGTCTCTGTGAGCTCAAGTTACATATGAAGCACCATTGTGAGGAGAGGAACTTTGCTTGCACATATTGCGGTAAAACTTTTAAGAGACAGCCTCATCTAGACTGCCATATTTTGTCTCATACTGGAGAAAAGAAGTACCAATGCAAAGAGTGCGGTAAATCCTTCAAAGCTAAACGAACGTTGCTAGGGCATGAAATGACACATTCTGGTAGCCAACCATACGAGTGCACGGACTGTGGGATAAAGTTTACTCTAAAATCCAGCCTTTTGAAGCATCAGGCCTCTCATGCCAATGAGGGTATCAGGTTCCCTTGTCCTAAGTGTGATAAAGATTTCAGTTCAAAAGTTACATTGACCATTCATGACAAAGCTGTTCATTTGAAGATAAAGCAATACGTGTGTGAAACATGTGGAGCAGCATTTGCATATCAGAGTCACTTGAGGAAGCACCAGATGGTTCACAGAGACGAGAGACCCTTCAAGTGTTCCCACTGCGAAAGGTGGTTTCGTCTGTCCTATAGTCGCATGTTACATGAGAGACAACACACTGGTAAGAAGCCATTCAAATGCACCCTCTGCAACAAGGAGTATGCCACAAAAGCTCGCTTGGAACGCCATCAGAAGGTCCATCAGAAAGAGGCTGCTCCCATAGTGCACCATATGCAACAGGTGCGCCTATACCCTGTCACTATAGAAGAAGAATGTAATCCACATCTCACCCCAGAGTTAGAAAAGCACTACCATCACACCGCAGAGGCTGTTGTCCTGGAGGAACAACCAAACACCTCTGGCATCGCTGCCTGTAACATTTGTGGTATTGAGTTTACTACATATAACGAGTATGCAGCCCACCAACAAACCCACAGCCTCACACAATTGGAGAGTCACATTTCTGGGAATCAGGATGTTACCAGATACCACAACCAAGCTGATACAGTCAGTGTTATGCTGTCCTTCATGTCAAGCCCCAATTGAAATATTTTTTTTTAGGTGAAATGTCAATATACTCAATGTGAAAGCTCTGGATTATACTGTACTTTATCTGCTATCTCACTGAAATTTAATCAAATTTTAACATTTGATAAACTCATATATTAATAATAAAGTAGGAAGGGATATGACTTTGCATTAATACATGTTATTGTCCATGATGGGATGCTCTAGGTGAATGCATCAATGGGAGACCACTATAGTTTACCCAGGAGTCTGAACGTACTGTATGAAAATTCATGTATATATTTTTACCACAGATTTAAGCATCCAAAAAATGCTGTAAATAAACTTTGCAAAAGTACTCTGCTAGAATTGTCTGTTTCTCCAAAGTATTTCCAGGCATAGAGGAGGGTTTCACATTAAGAAGTAATAAGTCAAAGAGAGGGGCAAATTATGCTCTGCTTTTGGCAGTAAAATGCTTGTCAAAGTTTGAACATGAGTGACCATTAGTTGACTTTCTAGCATTTCTAGCATATTTGGTAGCAATACTGTTGACCTATAAGGATACATTCTCTTCATGTAGTAGCTACTACTGTATATGAATGTGTACATTTTGTCTGGGTTTGAAGATATTGTTCTAATCAATTATTAGAAATAAAATCAACATTTTAAATATGGTTATATTTGAGGTTTGTTTATATTTTTACATGATTCTCTGAGGGAGGTACCATGCTAGTCACCTTCATGCAATTAACTGTTGAACTGTTGTGAATAAAAGTCTGATGTACTTCATTCAAAAAAGAGACTTTAGATAAATAAATTTCTGTAATATGTTTTTTTTTATAGCATTTTGTAGTGTGCACATAGAAGTATTTTCCTTGTCCTTTCTTATCTCTAAAAATGTGAAAACAAGAAACATCAATGCATACAGTACAGTATGAGATGGTTCACATTATAAATTTGTACTTGGTGATTGAATGGATGGACCAAATCTGAATCTCATTTGAGATTTTATTTCATATATCTTGCATCAATAGCCTCACTTCTTATATTGTTTGATACATCCAGCTGCAGTTATGATGACTCGTGAAGGATTAAAAAGGGATGTCTGTTTAGAGAGGGACTTTTAACACTCATTTTAAGCATGGAAAAACAAGTTTTTATCCTTTCTTACTTTAGGCAGCCAAACAAAAAGGGGACAATTTCAGAGCCTTGTAATTGAATGTTTCCCTGTAAGGTGAAGAATAAGCGTTACAAATAAGATCATTGCTAATATTTGCATTCAAATACGCCTTTTTTTAATATATATTTCTTTATCTCTCCAACAGAATTTGACTTCCTAATAAATTGATCAAAATTAAAATTATTCACAAGTTTGACATTTCTGTAATATCTCTGATTTCTACCAGGTTGGACTGCAAGTGAAAAGAAGGGTGTTGGGGGGGGGGGGGGGGTGAAGGGTGATTTTTCACTCATAAAAAAATCTAAATCTCAGTCATAACTTTGTTCAAATGAGAGGATTATCTTAAGACAGAAGTAGTAGTGGCGGTGCAGGACCAAATTCAGAAGCAAATGGATCACCGAAGGTGTTATAGGTCCCGGCCCACGTGTCAGCCATCCTGTGATTGGCCGTAGCTTTAATTTTGTGAGAACTACTGTACGCCATTTATATGGAGTTTAATAACACAAAAATCTCCAGATTTTTCATTCAAATCTCCAGATTTCTCAGAGACATGCTCAGAAAACGAGCAGATTTCTCTATAAAGTGAATCACATTTGCATCTCCTTCTGTGAAAGGTTGATTCCTGTATCCCATTTGAGCTTCCGTCACTGCTTCGATTATTTCTTGTACATTTTCAATGATGTCGAATCAAAATCCAGAGATCTCGCCCAAGTCAGACTATTAAAGGGATCTGCAGAGGGCGGCAACAATCATCCTTATTCATCGGCAAGTTGCTTAATTGGATTTGAGTTGTTATTACCGGTGTACGTCATGATGGGCCCTGCCGGATATATGCGGTAAATAAACAGCACAATCGTGAGGACCTCATATGATCAATCTTCTTTTCTTATTTCACCGATCACGAAAGCTATGTGGCAGCCACCTGTCATGTCCTACCTTACCTCCAGGGGCGTAGCGAGCGGGGGGGTGTGGGGGGGTGTCACACCCCCCCAATAATTTGGTCGCTGTCGGCAAATTTTGGGTCTGTCGGCAAAAGGAGAAAAGGGGAAGAGCGCGGAAGGGGAAAAAAGAAGGAAAGCTGAATAGAGAAAAGGAGAACGGGAGCTTCTTCCGTGCCAAATTTGACTTAAAATATGCACCAGATCGCATCTAAGGACGTTTCAAAACCAAAAAATTTCCCCTTTTCCCCCTCCCCTTAGACCCCTCCCCATTTCAGTCACCACTTCCAGATCCGTCGGCAAATCAAATTTGACTTTAAAATATGCACCAGATTGCATCTAAGGACGTTTCAAAACTAAAAATATTTTCCCTTTTTTCCCCTCCCCTTAGAACCCCTCCCCCATTTCAGTCACCACTTCCAGATCCGTCGGCAAACCAAATTTGACTTAAAATATGCACCAGATTTCATCTAAGGACGTTTCAAAACTAAAAAATTTCGAAAGGGGAGGGGGCGGCCCCCTCCCCTTAGACCCCTCCCCAGTGGCGGCGGAACCGGGGGGGCTCAGCCCCCCAATGAAAAAGTTGAGGGGGAAAATGCATGATAACCCCCCCCCCCCCAATATTTACCAAGGCTCCGAAACGTGCATCTGCCCATTTTTTAATGCATACTTGTCGATCTGTCCGATGCACACGTATACTATATAGGTGTATAATTAAATATGATAATTGATTGTCTGTATCATGCCTCATCGAATATTAGAGTTTTAAATAAGAGGGTAATAAGCAAAACGCTACACTCATCAACATTTGCGTTTACACTACGAGTACACGCAAGGCGTGGAACATGGCTTTATGTTTAAACGCAATCAATTATTAAACGAACAAAAACACAATATTAGCATTTCACCTGTACTGTATAGGGTACATGCATTCGTGACATGATGACAGTGCTAGGTCATAGAAATTTGTTTGCAACTGCACATGGTTTTGGAATTACCCATTTGTTGACATTAAGAAATACTTTCTGTTTTTTCTTATGACATTTATTTAATTCAGGGGCGTCGGAGCCGGTACACGCCGGACCAATATTCACGACGCAAAAAAAAAGAAAGTAGGACTAAAAAATGGAAAAAAAAAATCTCGGAGGTATATGTTTCAATAATTTTCAATAATGATGATGGCAAGTAGGCTAAATGTGACTACTCTGGCATGGCAGGGGTCTTGTTTTCAAGCTCGGGAAGTGCCATTTCCTGCAATCTGGGAGGCATATTTTCAAAATTTTCTCCATTACGCATGGTGGCGCGTAGCGTAGTTTGACCTACCAAACGTCCCCCGATAATTATGATAGTTTGGCCACACTCTGAACCGCCGTACCAATCAATAATAGCTTCCGACACCCTTAATTGTAATTATTGCATTTAATTGCAAGTAGTAATTTACTACACTCAAAAACGTCTTTGCGAGTACACGTCGAGTAATAGCTACTCTCTTAAAACACCATCGAATATACAGATTACAATGTTTTTACAGATTTTTACGTGCAATCTGAGAAATTGCAGGCTTGAGACCCATGTTTTAGGGCTGGGTATTCACAGCATAAAACATTCGGGAAGTGCCGTTTCCGGCCATCTGGAGGGTTTGAAAAACCCAACATTTTCTTGTACGCTCCGCGCCAACCGATGGTGGCGCTCCGCTTAGATAGTCTCCACATATTAGCCCCCCCCCCCAATAATTTTACCGTTCCGCAGCTCCTGCCCCTCCCCCATTTCAGTCATCACTTCCAGATCCGTCGGCAAATCAAATTGGACTTAAAATATGCACCAGATTGCATCTAAGGACTTTTCAAAACTAAAAAAAGGGGGACACCCCTCCCCTTAGACCCCTCCCCCATTTCAGTCACCACTTCCAGATCCGTCGGCAAATCAAATTCTCCACACCCCCCCAACAAAAACCCCTTCGCTACGCCCCTGCTTACCTCCACCTCTCCCACCCCTCTCTCCAACACACAACATTACTGACAAATGAGTTTTAGTTATGACCACAAGATTTTTCATTTCATTTTCGGGAGAATCTGATCATTTTCATCAAGTCCCATGCAATCGCTCTGATTTTCGTTCGTCACTTATAGGCGGTGGCCACAGTACAAGCGTTTCGCAATAAAATATGAAACGACTGCTAATGTCATTCTAAGGATAACCTCCGACCCTAGGCAGCAATTTGACATCTGCGTGGCATATCAAAACACCTGACTGGATACTTTTTAGTCCAAACTAATAGTTCTTGTCTTCTTCTCTATTTTTCAATTTCCTACCAACAGGTTGACAATGGATGTGCCCCAGCACGTCAGGCATCGTAAGTGTATGTAAATTTTTTCTCAATTTTTCTCGTACGCAGTACTTGCATGGTGGCTTCTTCGTTGGATGTGCAGTTTTGCAGTACAGTGGATCCCATGGATGCCGTTTTCAATGTAACGTTAGGCTAATTCAGTTCAGAAAACTTTGCTATGTTGTTGTACGTACAATGTACAGAACCGTGTCATGAGAACTGTAGCGGTGAACTGTCTGCGCTGTCACTTGTCAGTATCATTATCACTTTAAAGTTTAAGTTTAAGTGACAGTTTACCATGGTAACTAAATATATTCCTATTACCAGTCATTGGACCACAGTCATAATGGCTATTTACTTGAAGAAATTTTACATTTCACAGTTCATATTATCAAACAGTAAGGAGGGCATAGGGCATTTGTACAATCAAGCAAGAAAAAAGTAACACTCCAGTGGCACATTTGTAGGAATTCAATTGCTAACTGGTGAACAAATTCCTAAAAGCTGCCTACAGGAACTGCTTTAAAACTCCTTGTTATCGAAATGATATATACTTCACTTCAAGTACTGTACTACACCTGACATAGATCAATTTCCACATAAATAAATATTAAAACTTACTGTTGTAAAACAGTAGCATGGAGGTCCTACTGTAATTTATTTACATTAATAATTCAATGTCAGCAAAATATTAACTTTGATAGCATTGTACGGTCAATTGTTGCTCATGTGCAATGCTTTCACATTGTGAATGATTGATTTTTTGAGATGAACTACCTGCCAATTAATGAAAGACGCTATGATCACAGCTTTAAAATTAGTTCAGAGGAATTTGTAAACTGAGAGAACATTAAATCTTATGAACAATCTTAACAATTAAGTATGAAGGAAATTGCTCTGTTTACAGTACACATTTTCTCACAGCAAAGTTTGTCTACAACATTTTCAATTTTTGCTTGATTTGTGGTGATGTTCTTTGTGCGTGCTTATGCATGTTTTGAATATGATTCAATTGTTCTTGTTCCTTGTTGTGGGAACATACGAGATGGACGAAGTTGCGACCCAAATGAAATTGGGACCACTCATTGAATCTTTCAGTCTGTAGTGAAACATGTCATACAGGTATCTAGAAGAGCATTGGTACAGGTATTACTATGCTTGCTTTATATTGTACATACAAAACTGCTATACTGTACATCTTTATAGCAATTTGCCATATTGTATAACATGTTGCAGTGCTATACTGTACTGGATAAAGTATTCCTTGGCATTGTAGCTACATTTTAGGTTTAATTATGACAATAAAAATTTAGTTACATACCTGTACCCGTACAGGTCTACTAAATTATTCCACGTTTGTTCTATTTAAAATTCTGTACCGGACTACACATATATGCGTTCTACTATATAGTAGCTGTATCTTGCATTTAGGTTTTAAAACACAGTAATCATAGTTAGAGAAAATAGGAAATTAGGAAGTTAGCTTCCCAGACCTAATGCAACTGTATGTATGTATACTGTAATGTATGTTAGATCCTCCTGCTAGCAGGAACTCGCGAAGAAGCCATTATTGGCTTATTAAAACCACAAGCTGACTGAAGTCAGTCTCTTAGATCATATTAACGTCCATGATTATAAATTGTCAACAACTCTGTAACTGGACGACATACATTAATCTTGGAGTGACTCAAACTCGGGACCTTATGATTGAAAGGCACAGGCGTTAACCACTGAGCTAACACTCCTGTCAAACTGAGCTACATTAACACTTTGTCAAACTTGCTGGAACAATATTTTCATATTACCCATAGTTTCCATAGCTTTTTAATAGCAGAATGAGTAGAATATTGCTGGACACGTACAGTATGTAGTTTACAGCAATCTCGTGCTGTTACAGTATCACTTCCTCTAAGACTGACCTGAACTGTACTGTACACCATAGCATGATAGATTTTAAGTATTGTTTGTCAAGTTAATTAGTCTACCCTCTGTTCAAGTGTAGGAATATTTTATTTAAATTAAATGGTCAGAAATTGCCAGCTGTGTGTGTGACTGTCTCCCCACATAATCCATGTAATTGACAAATGGACTTGTTCAGATATCTGTGCAGATTACATGGCTTGTTAGAACTGACGGTAGTGATGACAAATTATCATCATACATGTCAAGTGAAGTTCACTGTTCAGCCCCTTTTGTAAGAGAGCCCTTGCCAAACAATTACGTAATTTATGTAGTTATTGTGTTACTCTTTTGCACCAAATTTTAATGTGTTGAGTATTAATCCATGTCATCTTTATTGTGTCTTGTCCCCTACCCTATACATCTGTACATTACAGACCGTCATACTCATGTAGAAAACTACCATAAAAAGAAAATTGATAAAGAGAATGCTTTATTGAGTCCTAGATTGCAAGTTTTAAGAGCAGCTGACACCATTTTAGATTGAAGTATGGTTCAAGAGTACATCAGCAACCATGCAAGTAATGCAACTATGTTTCAAATGCACAGCTACATTAATAATACCATACATATGCACAGTATATGGTGTTGTTGGACATCACTTCAGTGCTTACTTTGGTGGTATGCAGAAATAATGATACTCATTTCATGCACTTTACTCACTTAGAAAAGAAAATGGAAAAATGGGTACATGCCTTCATTACATCGATGTACTGTAGCTACTGGCTTCTTTGCTATTTAAGATTGTATATCCTGATTACAAAATTTTCCTTCTTTAGATATCAAGAAATTATATCTGATTTAAAATTGAAATGGTAATAGTCATCATTTCCTTTCACATCACAGATGGACTGTTATGTGCCTGTGGCATATAGGCTTCACAGTATGTTACAGTACAGTACATGTGGTGTCATATCTAACATATTTACAAAATTACATCATGTGATATTGTCATATAGCATCAAAGACTGTTTAAACATAGTTTGCAACTCCATAATTCAATACCACTATTTACTGCACCAGTATAGTAATGAGTAATTAAATGCATGCCATATATTCACAACATGCACTGTGTGTATTTTACTTGGTTCTTGCCTTCCCTCTCTGTACACAACTGCACCTCTCTCACTTGTAACCATGTACAGTAGAATTGTCCCAGTCCCACCCAAATAGTAGGCCTGGACAGGAAAGGCATGGACAGGATTAAATACAGATTGGACCTATGTGCCTATCGTGTACAGTACTTGTATTAAGTGTGGAACTGGGAAATTAATGTTGTTAGACATATTGTAGAGTAACTTTGGGGAATCATCACCAATAGAAATAACACAATAAACCAATTTATGGATTATTCCTTTGGTGACGTTTATGGAAATATGAACAGTTTGCTTCATAATTCGCGAGTTCCTGCTTGCGGGAAGATCACATATACATACATACATTTGTTGCATGTAGAACAGGTCTCAGTTTAGTTTCCCTCTTTTATGCAAGTAAATACACACTAGTGCAGTTTAAATGGCATACGGTAAACCATACAGTATGTATACTATATGTATGATACCTAAAGTATATATGTATACTGTATGGTTTATGGAAAAAAAAATGAAAAAAAGCACAAGATTATATGATGTGACTTGATGACGTACTGTAACTAAATGTATTTGCCGTAGTCACAAAACTGACAAAAGTATGTTCAACTTTCTTTGCAATAGATCCTACCAGGGTATCTTTGAGAATGTTTATCTTTGAACAATTTGTAGGTAGAATTTTGTTTTCTTGATTTGAACTTGTTCACAACTGATCTTGTATGTTCTGGCAAATATTGCTGCATATGCATTGTGCAAAATTTAACCCTGTATTCGGTGCAGACAAACTGGAAAATATAAGGAAGAGAAATTAATGTACTGTGGGTCTAACATACACACAGTAAATTCTGTATCCAGTGTGGCCTTGTACAGTAAGCACTTCACTGTACAGACTGTTACTATCAATGTGTAGAGCCTCTCTGTGTAGCCTACAGTTTGTACTGCCAAACAGTCTGTAGACTTGTGTAAGAAAAGTTTGTTAGGATCGTGAATTTGGGAGAGTGTGGACAATATACACCAGCATGTCGTAGCATCAAAATTATTTAATTATACTCTCTGTGTTATACATGTACTCTGTATTAATGAAATTCACCCATGCACAGTAAACCCTTTCACTGATATTTTCTGTAATTTTGAATGAAATTTGCAAATGTTTTACTTTTTCCCATTTCTTTTTTTTTGACTATTAATTTTTGACTGTGTGTATCCTGAAAAGTATTTCTTGTGGTGACAGGTTTTATTGATTTCCTCTAAACATGCTATATACTATACCTGTACATGTATGCAGTATATATTCTTGAGCCTTTGTATGCTAGGCACATTCCAGTGCTATTCTGCATTTATTCACTGTTTTAACCATATGTTAACAGTTGAAAATTAGATGTTCCTTTTTCCATATTTTGTTCATTCTCTTTAATATCAAACGGGTTTAAACTGTCTCCAGGAGGGAATTTCACTTTCAAATAACAGCTTTGTCGTTAAAATTTTACTATTTAAGTCTATGAATAAGACATTTCCTAGTCATTTAACTTTGATGAAAACTGGGAAACAAACTATTATTTTACTTAATGTTTACAAAACATGTTTTACACATGCAGGTGTTTCCCCCTCCCCCACCCCCACCCCACCCCCACCCCCCAAAAAACAGAATCTTCAATTCTGTTTAATAAATAGTCTTAAACACCAGCTCTTATTCCCCTCATTTCCTGAGAAATGTAAGATATTTGCTTGCTTGTAAGTTTCAAATGCTGGCCACCCTATTAAAGCAGCAGAAATGTTCTCTTTTTTGAAACAGCCAACTCATTCTTTAAATATTAAACAAAGTTTTAGGTTTAAACTAAAAATTTAGCACAGTCAGAGATAAATTAAAATACTGATTCTCAAGTTATAGAAATTGCATAAGCAGCCTCAATGTTCCTTTAAATAAGTATATTGTTCTTGTTTCATTTTTTTTTCTTTCTTTCCTATCTATTTTCTTTTCATTTGTGCATTGTAACAGCTAATAAGGGCCATCAAAGAAAGCCAAAAGGTAGACCCCAGCCTGGTCCAGCCCCCTTATTTGATGATACAAGTAATGCAGGTGGCATGGCCGTTGGCGGGAATATGTACGGTGGACCACCACCGCCAAATCAGGGTTATCCAGGGGGACAATTCATGAACGACCCAATGGCTAACGTGGCAATGCAGTATGGAGCACAGCTGGCAGACCATGGAAAGGATGTCATGGAAAAACAGGTACAAAAAAAGAGCAATCCAATATAGTACATGGTGTGTTTATTTTTAAATATCTAATTTGTAGAACCCACATAGCAAAGTCCCATTGTAGTGCAGCGAATTAATTAACAGATGGTATTAATGAATTTACAGATGGTCTTCAGTACCAGCTTTCATTCTGTGATAATGGATTCAATAGAAATGTGCTGCTGTACATGTGTAAATATGGTTTAATTAGAAAAGTAATATGAATCACCACAATATTGTTACATTGGTATCAATGCAGTGATCAATCTCATAGTTTTTCTTGTAACATCACCTTTGTGTTATTATTTAAGTTTTTGGACATTATGTATTATAAATTTAACTTGTGTCTATTTCAAATCGATGGGAATACTTTTGTTGTGTGTGCTTTGTATTTCATGACAGTCTAAAGAAATATAATGCAGTCTTATGCAGGGAATAATTTATCCCAGTATCCAATCGCAAAATGCTAGAGAAATTGGTCATGTATTGTTGATAGATCTATGCAAGTCCAAAGCTGTACAGTATATTGCAATTTGTCTTAACACAGGAACCATATTTATAAGACAAATATGAGACTAATTTCAGTGCCTTCAAAACTGCTAGACAAAATTCTTCCTTGTACTCCTTAGGTGTTTTCACTGCAATTATTACATTACTTGGTATGCTTTAGAGCTACTATTGGAGGTTTTCTTGCTTAGTATCGAAGGCTTTTGTCGTAATTGAGTAGACAAAATTTCCAATTGGATGAATTCACTAATGCTTGCGTCAGTCAGTGAAAGCTGTTTCCATGTAGATCTCTGATCCCATAATCTCATACACTTTGAGTTGCCATTTGAACACTCGATGCATCAGTGACATATGCATCACTATTGTAACTCAAAGAACATTTCTGTACTTCTATGTTTAAAGTTTCCCTGAAAATGGACAGCCATCCCTGGAAACAAATGTTTCATCTCATGTTTTATAACTAAGACTCTGTCTCTTTAAATCAGGTGGAGAGGTTCCTCTCTGTGAGCAAGTTAAAGTACTACTTTGCTGTCGACACAGCATACGTTGGCAAGAAGCTAGCTATTTTGTTGTTTCCATTTGGCCATACGGTAAGTATATATTTCTATTAATTGCTTTGAATTAGGGATGTTTATCAAATATTTATGAAGGTAGAGGGAAGGGAGATTAGGAGGGAGAGTGGGACTAAGTAGGAGCATAGTAATGAGGAGTTTCAAATAGAAGTATAAACAAAAAATTGGTAAATTGATCATCTTCAAGAGATATATACTGATTGTGACATGAATGAACCGACTGTAAACTTGATCCTAAGCCATCTTCATTTCATAAATTCAGGCCAGCACTGTATGTGTTATCATTGGTCATACTATAAACTGGTGCAGCCCATCATGTTGAAAAGAGTCTTGCTTAGTTACCATACAATATTAGTTAATTCCTATAAGCCTGTAATTACCATTTTTCAAGATTTCCAAAGAATAGCTAAAAGGCAAAGGCAAATATTTTAGGAAGTCCCAAAATGATGGTCTATGGGATTGGCCAGACATACAGTATAAAAAGTCTCATTGCAAAGAGCAGTTTTTTGGTTATGATTATTTGGGAGAGCCCAAAAGTTTATAATTGCAGTAACTCCACAACCATAAATTGGATTGTATCCAAACTTAGAATACAGTTGTTGGTGAATACAGTAGCTGGTACATATAGGCCTACTTGTTTTTGGGCCCATCAATTGGACTTTGGGACACATTCTCTGGGCCCAAAATTGTGGGGCCCAATCATTTTGGGGACCATTTGGGCCCACATAATTTTGAGAGGCAAATATACTTTTCATTCAGTTTGTTTGGACCCAATCTTTCGGGACCATGAAGGTGGAAAATTTTAACCCTATTGAAATTGGTAGAGGTCAAAGGTCACATAAGGTCCACAGAAGTGAAAGTCTAAAAACCCCTAAAACACAACAACTCCAAATTAAAGCTACAATTATTCTGTGAATTCTCCAACATTGGTATGATTTTCTTTTTGCAAACATAGTATGGTCAAGTTCAGTTTAGTTTTGTGAATATTAGTCGCTACATATAGGACTTGTATAAAACATACCATCATCCAGGAAATGAAATCTGCTTTTAGAGTGTTGCTTTAGACCTGCACTGAAACTGTGGTTATCAGTTTTCACCCTCTTGAGCTTCATGGAGCCAACAGGTTTTTTCAAATGGGCAAAAATTGCGTCAATGCATCAACCGGTTAATTCAGATTAGCTCAAAATTGGCCATTTCTTTGTGATTTGTACAGTACTACACAACTTTTGCTTTGTCTATATTTCACATAAAAAAACTGTTATTTCTGGATATTGAAACGTTTTGGATTAAAATTCTATACTGTAAAATCCTTACCAGTGAATGAAATGGTTCATGCCACATGGGGGGTGCTACAAATAAGAGGTGGAAATCTCTGATCTTTTCTGGTTCTCACTTAATTCTTGGACAAATTTAACTCACTTGCTCTACATAAGTCAGGTAGTTATTTTGAATTTTGAGCAAATTGTATGGCAAATAATCACAAGCCCAACTGGCTTTCTGGTTATACTATGCCATTAAATAGACTGAAACCTTGTGAACATGATAACTGATTCATGGTACCTTCCTTTATATCTTACTGAATTAGTCAATCCATAATCTCCTCTCCAGTTTGGTGTGCACAAGTTACTGTATATGCATATTAACATGTATCGCTTACCACACTATGAATATGTTAGGCACCGTAACCACTAAACATTTTCATTTTCTGATATACTGACTTATTTATTCCTCATTGCTCAGGCTAGGCCTGAGAAATGTTTGGTTAGTTTAAAGAACTTACAGGACTTAAATAATTGAAACATCTATCAAATTATAACATGTTAAAATATTTGGACAAATAAAGTTAACCTTGAATGAGGTATACTCAACATCGGCTGCAAGGAATATAATACGTCCAGGCATGGAGATAAAACCTCCATGGTCCAGGGAAGAGACCGTCCTTTCAAGTGCTCTCTGTATAAAATTAAGGTGGACTGTTTGTTGATCTTTGTGTTAAATTTGATTTCATGTTGAATTTTATTTAACGTGTAATATATTTCTTTCTTCAGGAATGGTCCATCAAGTACAACCAAGATGAACCAGTTGCTCCCAGATTTGAGGTCAATGCCCCCGACCTGTATATACCAGTCATGGCCTTTGTTACTTACGTACTCCTGGCTGGTGTTTGCTTGGGAAAACAAGACAGGTATACGAAGCCTCAGTCTGATCAAACCAAGAACTGAAATAGACATGTCTTCTTTAAAGCAGCATATTGCGTTTGGTCGCCGTTTTCTACTTTTTTGACATGTCCATTTAGTTTTTTACATATATCAATCATAAAACAGCAAACTAAGATATTAGCCAAGTTTTTCCCTGCCAACAACGTTAATTGGCGAGTAATTAAGGATATTTGCAGATAATGAGAATAGTGTCCACGACAAATTCCACATTTAAAATGAATCGCATACAGTTCCCCCAAACCCACTAGTTTGAATTCAACCAATCAGAGATGTAGGTTTAGTTATGAGCCGTTGCTAAAAATAGATTCAAGACTGTGCGTTGGTACAACCATGGAACTCCTTGGAACAACTGCCATATAGACTGTACACAAATCATACATGGTGTTGTGTTACGTTTTGGTCAATGATGTTCATAGTGTTTAAATATTCATATTATGGGCGAGGTTTATTGGGATCCCAATGGAAAATATCTTGGAGAAAAACAAAGTTGAAAGTTGCAAATTTTTTTACTTTTATGCCACCATTGGAAGTAAGATTTAAATAGATAAGCTAGTTATGTATGTCGTTATGGCATAGTGGAGTCAGTGAAAAATGCTGCTTTAATTACTTTAGGAACAGCATATGGGAATAACACATCCTGACTGAGCCTGTAGAATATATAGCCTAAGGAGATAAAGGATCACAATACCCATTAAAAATTGGTCAGTTTTTGGAAAATTCTTATTGGTTTAAAGCCATATTGGTCACTTTAAATATGCCACCTGTAGACATGCACTGAACGAGGCATGCAGGTCAGATCCCTGCTTTATTTGACTAATTATTTTTATTGGTAGTAGTATTATTAATATTAATATTTTTATTAAAATCACAATTATTACATTAAGTATCATTTAAATAAAACTTGTAAGCAGTGAAATGCTGAAAGTTGTTTATGCAGATATTGCTTGGTGGTGCAGCAACACGACAATTTACATGAATAGGAGGCAACCACATCGAAAGGGCAATTGGTTTAGTTATTTTACTGATAAGACTAATGAAAAAGCTATTCATATGTACACAACCATTGTACCTTAAAAATGGAAGGTAATTTGTATTACTTGGTAATTTAAAGAGGCTAGCTATCTGTACACTTTGAATCTTCAGCACTCCACTTTCCAATTTGGTCAATATTTTTCAACAAATGCATACATGCAAACATGTAAACGTATCCTCTCCATCCCACAAACAGCTCACACTATGCTTTAGAAATTGTGAGCAATGCATTCTCAGAAGTTTATGAAATGTGGGGTGGATGGCTTCTTAAAACAAACAAATTTGACAGTATTGTGCATTTGATACATAGTTCCAAGAGGTGCATCAACAACATCCACATGTAGGAAGAGGATTCAGTTAGATTGTGGGTTATTGTTTTAAGCCAATTGTTTTTACTGCGAGATGATCATGTTTCTGGTGTTTATCTTTTCAGATTCACACCTGAGGTGCTGGGAATGCAAGCCAGTTCTGCCTTAGTGTGGCTCATCATTGAAGTACTAGCAATCCTCCTTACAACCTATATCACAAATATTCACACAGCACTTAGAAAACTGGATTTAATTGCCTTCTGTGGCTATAAATATGTCGGGTGAGATAATATATTGAAATTTTTTAAGTTTATCATGTATACCTCTACTAATAAAAGTCAACAGTTGGTGAGGTTGGTATGGTATAAGATGAAATCAGTTTGTTTATACTCTGCTGTCAAATGCCAACCAGAGAGTTTTCAACCTTGATTACATTATTTGCAATGGAATTGAGTGACATATAGGAATAGAGTTTTGCATGACTTTGCTTATTATTCAGGTTACATAGTTTGAGATTTATATAAAATTGGATAGAGAAGGCAAATGCACCCCAAGTGTCATCGTCCTATGGAATGTAGATGTTAACGAATGCCTCGCACACTCATCTATTGCAGGATAGAATTATTCCATTGCAACGATTCCTCAACTTCTTGCTTTTGCTTCACATGGAAGGTTTGAGGAGGTTGATGATTTGTAAAGTGTTTGTTTAAGCATGATTTCTAAAAGTCTAAATGAAATTTACCTCCTTTTCTCTTTAGGATGATAGTCTGCTTACTCGCCAGTATTTTGTTTTCATCTGGTGGCTACCACCTTGCTGTTTTGTATACCAGTGTTTCAATAGTGTTTTTCTTGGTAAGTTTACCATGTTTTCATGTTTATCATGTGTCCATTCATGTAAAGCTATGTTTGTTAATCCCACCAATGTTTGTAAAATTTAGTAAGTTCTTTTATTCAACGGTGTTGGTTGATATGCATATCTAGTTCCATTCCTGAGATCAAGGACTGAACTCCCAGCCTAACAGCGACGACAACTATTGCCGACTATTGCAACCAGCAAAGACCTGACTACAAAGACTTTGTGAAGTAGGCAAATGATAGGGGGAGAGGGGGAAGGGCAGTAGTAGCTCAGTGTGTAGGACTTGACAATAATTTAATTTATTTCCAAATTTATCATGATCATTAAAGGTATACTACTGAGGGCCCCTTTAAAACAGCCTACAAAATGCATGCTAACTTGCTATGTAGGCCAATATATTTGGTGTGCATTGGTATGAGTTCCACTACTACATTTATGTTACACAGCCTTGTAGGAACAATATGTCCATAGCCATGAAGGATAAATCTATATCATTCTTGAAGACTTCTATAGTTTTATACATAGCTCTTACACTTTTCAGGAGATTAGGAACCAACCTTTACATTTATGATAAGGAGGGTTTGAGGTAACCATTTATAAACCAAATCATTGGATCAAAGGAAAATCTATGGCAGGTCACGGTCAGTCTAATATCTCTGCATTAAGCTGTTTGGAGAATTGTTACTTAAAGCTTGCGATCTTCTATCCTAATTTGCTTTGTATGTATGTCTTAATCAATAATTGTCAGTGCTGCCAAAGACTATAGTGGTTCAAGCAGGGAGTTGCATAACAACTCTCTGGTTCAAGCAATAACTTGGAAGTAGATCAGATCTGCAGCATTGCTTCTTTAGTTCTTTTAGATGGCTCTTCTTGGTAAGAACATCTTTTATGTAAGTCAGTGAGATCTTTGTGGTGATGTCTCAGTAAAGTGAGAAACTGTTGATTATGTGACCATGACTGTACAAGACTTTCTGGAAATAAACATTATGAATGACATTTGAGTGTTACAGAGAATCATAACAAGTTACAATAATTTTTGTGCCTTCACAGCTTTATTCTACAACTTTCGATATTGCTATGTTGATTATCATAACTTAAATCCTTGAAGATTGAAATGACTCTTCCTCTGATTCTCAGGTTCGAAACTTGAAACTGCTCATTTTACCCGAATCTCCTACGGACGGGTTCGGACAAGGCAACAAGAGGCGGATGTATATACTGCTCTTCATCTCAGCAATTCAGCCGTTGTTTATTTACTGGTTGACCTTCCATTTGGCTTGATCCAGCAAGCTGACTCTAGACTGACTATGTCAGATTTCGTTCAGCTAAAACTGACGCTCTTCTAAGCAATGGCCAAGCTTAATATGAAGTATTTCTACAGTCATTTAACTTATGCTAACACGTCTGTGTGCTTTATTCAGTGAAGCTCACCACAAGCTTCTAGTTGACACTTTGATGCAACCAAGTAGCAAGTGGGAAAGGCCATTTCATGACAACATCTTATATTGTTGGGCATTTGATGGTCAAAGTATAAGCCTTCTTGACATTGAAGTAGGTACTTTTTAGGATCTTAAAGGTGAGTGTTAGGGTGCACCTAATTAAAGATGCCTATCATCATAAATTGATACTTGATTAAGTAAAGTGCATAGCACATTGAATGAGGAGGTAAGGTGGCACACATGCCTTAGCAGAGTAGTCTTTTAATCGGTACCATGCAGTAAATATAGACATGGTAGTAAACAAACTTAAATCCCTCAAGTTGTTAATAATATTAACCATAATATTTTCAAGGTTTATGGAGGAAGGAAGTAATAAATAAGACACAGTTACATCCAATGTGTGGAAACTAAAAGAAAATGACAGCAGGGATCATTTGCAGCAAAGGTGTGTATAATAAAATTATTATTACCAACTGATACATTAACCATCCCTATGTCTCTTCTTGAAAGTTTGAGTTAACCCTACCTTGCCATGAAACAGAAAAAGATATTATAGCATCTTGAGTACTCTTTTGAATAAATGACTCCTTGTTTTGTACCAGAAATGTCAGAAAAAGGATTCATTTTGTCTATTGAAACATCAAAGTGAAAACATTACCTTTGTTTCATAGTAGTTGGATATTGATTAACTTCTTTGTCTTCTTGGGGAGCAGGTTCATGTGCTGTTTCTCAAAATGTCAATCAGATGAGCAAAGTCGATCAAGCCACACAGTGTGTGCAGTATTGACAAGTAACAAAAGTATGTTACTTCGTTGTTGATCAATCCACACAGTGTGTGATATTGACAAGTATCAATATTATGTTACTTCTTGTTGATCAATTTATACAGTGTGTGGTATTTACAAGTAACAACATTATGTTATTTCTTGTGCCAGTTTACCATTTACAGTCATGGCATCATTTCATTTCTTCTTTTTTTTGGACATTCGTCTGACAGCTTGTATTTCGAGTCATTTCATGTAGTTACCTTTACCAGTTATTTTGTATGTGTGTCTCCACTTCTGTAATTGTTATTTAAAACTATCTGAATATTTGGCCTCTAAAGAAGATCCCGCTAGAATGAAAAAAAATGTTATACCATTTGCTATAGCTGTACCTGCACTATCTATACTATTACTAGGTAATCAGTTTGTTCAACAAGTGCTTTTTATCTCCTCCATTGAGAAACACTGCTAGACTGTGGAGTACTACTTATTTCTTTTGTGAGGTGTATTTTTTGGTTAGGAGAGGCTATCTCAGTGAACACACATTTACCTCTATTGCTGTAGTTGTCCTGTGTAGTTCTTTCAAATTATGGATGGGGAGGTTGGCTACAAGGATAAAGCTATTTGAGTTGGATTCATATCTAAGATATCTATTACATGTAATCATGTTGTAGCATGTTACCTGCAGGGTATATTTTCTGACATTTTCTTCTGTATTTAACAACTTTCATTTTAACTTGTGCAAGTAATACTAATACACATTTATGACAGGAGATATATCTAGCTCCTTTGTCTTGTTGACAATAAAAATTCTTATCTGGGAAGCTCAAGCTCTTTACGGTGGTTGACCTTTAAGGCTTGCTTTCATCCATTATCTTATTTACTCTCTGTCCCTTCTGGTGTGGTAGCTTTCTAGGTGATCATTTCTTGATGAGATTTTGATGGAATAAAGGTGAAGGAGTTGATCAGATTGACACAAAATTCAATAGTCAAATGCATGTAACATGTTTTACATGTCTATGCTTTGCAGGTTTCGACTGTATGACAAATACGAAAGACAATTGAAATGAAGTTATTTGACTAACTCTATAAAGAAAAGATAAGATAGATCCTTTCATCTTCTGTAATAGAAAGTTAACTTACCCTTACCACCATAGTTTTCCCCCGATAACTTATTTCTATATTCCATTTGCAAGTTTTTGCAAAGTGTAAGTTGTGAGCTAAAAGGTGTCACTAGACTGTTATTCATGTTGTTTGAATATGTCGCCGAACATTTGAGTCTAGGACCTGTTTCTTTTCCTTACTCTCCCTTTGTACTTCTCCCTTCCTTTCTTTTCTCTTCTTTTTCCCTTTTTTTTTGTTTGTTTGTTTGTTTTTTGGTGTTGTTTACTGAGACATTCAATGTCAGCTAAATTTTATTTAGAAAAAATAATAGCATATTGAATCAAGGTTGATATTTAAAAAACGTTTGCGCTTAAGTCGGCTATATATTGTCGAGGGTATTTGCAATCTGCAGTTTTCTTTTAAATTTACAGTTCAAACAGGAACATATCAAAGTTGTTGTTGAAGCTATTACTGAAATCAAAGTAAGCAGGTTGTACTTCAACCACCTGAGAAGGTGGTTTAATTGTTGATAATTTATTCATCTTGCACTTTAAGACATCCCTTTAAAGTCTTCTCCAATTATAAAATTAATCTACGCTAGCAAGGTAACATGGGTTGGATCATGGTCACAAAGACCAGTAAAAGCAGATTTTTATGAAGTTTGATTTGTAATAGCTGTTTCGTGGACTGTATCAAAATGCAGGCGAGTTTAAATTTTGTTCTGATTGAGAAAATTGCATGAAATGTTATAATAGGAAAATGGATTATATTTTTCTCAAAAGAAAGAATTTATTTAAACTGAATAATGACTAATACAAGAAAACCACATTTCTATTGTGACACCTTTATAAGCTGTAGAATATGTACACTTAATTAATCTGAGGCTGATGGAAATCTTTTCCTTATTGTAAACATTATACCTCCTTGACCGAGATGGGAAGATGGTTGGGAGGCCATGGATTGAGGGGGGGGGGGGGGGTGCAGACTTGGAGAAATTGGAAATGATTTGGGGAGGGAATGTTTAGAACTTTTGCAACTTTGAGTTGTGTTTATGTTAAGTCTTCACAGAACATTTTCATTTGGAGAAATTGGAAATGACATTCGGAGGGAATGTTTAGAAGTTTTCAATTTCAAGTTCTATTTAATGTTTAGTCTCCACAAAACATTTCTGATATAGTGAGCACCGATCTTTAAGGTTTACTTTCGAAGGATCGATTGCTATTGGTGAGATTATTTACATTTTCACTGTATGTTTGTTAAATTCCAGTTGGTGTTTATGGGTGCAGCAGCACACAATAAATCCACATGATACAAGCAGAAGTTGTACTGCCATCATTGCACATATATATATAATAAATGTTGCACTTCAACTTGCAAATAACTATCCAAGCTTCAAAGTTTATTTAAAAGTTGTTTTGTATAGTAATTTTTGCCGGCTTATGCAACAATACAGCATCAGAAACGAAACACGTAAATACACAGAGTTTTAAGGAAGTTGACAAGTTTTAAGGAAGTTGACAAGTTGTAAGTTTTGCAAGCTTAACATGGCGTGTTCTTATTGCAGTTATATCAGCATTCACCTTTTTTTTTCCTTTTTTTTTTTTGATGGTGAATTTAGTTGAAATTGTTTGCTTGGGATAAGGCACTAAATATGTTATCAATGGTAACTGTTGCATGGGGTCACATTTCTCTGGATAATTCATATTGGAACATATCATAGTGCTTTATAGTGTGCATGATTAAAGGTGTTTATTGGAAGGAGAGACTGTAAATGTGGACAGGTAATGTAAAGAATATGGAATTAAAGTAACAGCTTTGTAAAACGTGTTTCTTGAGAAGAACAATGTAAAATGTGTTTCTTGAGAAGAACAATGTTTCTGTTCTTTCGATTATTCGATTGTTAAACTCATGTTATAAATAAAAGCAATATTGATATACACTTTCATGTGTGTTACATTTCACTCATTTTTCTGTTGGATGTACATACACACCAGTAATTAACAAAATATCATGTTTAGAGATATTTGGGAGGAGACTTTAAATTTGAAGAAGGGGAAATATCTTTATAAACTTGCCCTTTTAAACAGTAGGTCTAGGAAACAAAACTGTACTATTCCCTTCCCCTCCCTCCTCCTCCCCCCCCCCTATCCTTCCCTTGTGAGCTGAAGAAGTTCTAGTACTGTAGATCAATGAAAATTTGTTCATACACAAGTGATATTCAGCCATGCACAAGAGAAATAGATTCAGGGTGGAAGTTGGATTCAGTGTCTACACTGAACATTTAAGCTTGAAAATTTGAAAACAAAAAGGTCAAAGGATTTTGATCCTACTGGCACTCTGACATCAGAGAATTACAAAATGAGAACCCCAGAGGTAACTTTAAACTTTGGATGACACCCAAATGGAACGAGAACTTTCTGAACCTGTTGGAGTGAGTTGTTCATCTCAAAGATCCCACTGAAGACTCGCCCCAAACCGGGTGCGGCCATCTGAAAAAGTTAACTTTCCATTGCTTTCAAATGACATTTTGTTTGTGTCGCTACAAAATGCAGACAGTACAGTAATGAAACGTGATACCTTGTTATCTTTAGCTGGACCTGAGATGTCCATCGCTATATAGTTTGTACACTGTGCTGTGGGTATTGACCGCAGCTGTATGTACTGACTGTAGACTAGTGTCTAATTACCGATAGTAGCAAGCTGTGTGTGTGCTTTTTTTTTGGGATCGATGGTGGTGTCTAAACATTTCTGTTACACCACATTCGAAACTAGGTCAGATTACCGGCTTTAGACGTTTCTTTTTGCGCGAGTCTTCACACCCTTTAATAAAAGCTAATGATGGTCACAAGTCGATTCTATTCTCCCATATATACATTCACCTGTTAATAATTAGTATGCCTAGTTGTAAAGGCATTGAAGACTCGCCCCAAACCGTGTGCCTCCCTCTGAAAAAAGGTAACTTTCAGTTGCTTGCAAGTGAAGTTTTTGCTTGTCGCTACAAAATGCAGACAGTAATGAAACGTGATACCTTGGTATCTTTTACCTGGGCCTGGGATGTCTATCGCTGCTATGTACACTGTGTTGTGGGTATTGAAACTAGGTCAGATAACAGGCATCAGTTGTTTCTTTTTGCGCGAATCTTCACTCCCTTTAATTTTCTTTGTAGGCAGCGTACTCGTACAGTACTCACAGTGCATATTACAACACAGTGGTTCCGATACGTTTTGTGATACACATGTGTAGAGCTGAACCCCGTCAGTCGGTCGATCGCGAAGAGACAACTGAACATCAGGCTTCTCTAGAAAATTTCTTGCCTACATATTTTGAATGACGTTGAAATTTTACTGGTAACATTGCTCTGCATTTAGTCAATTAATAATGAATGTTTAGAAAATGTATGAAAGTGTTTAGATGTGTTAACTTTTATCTCAGTTACTTTAATGAGTATGGTCCAGTTTTGCGAAGTTAAACGTAAAGCATACAGTATGCTAGGCGTACTATAGGACGTTCGGGTTGTTTATGCAGCCTAGGTCTAACATAGGCCTAGTTTATAACATGTTTGTGCAGCCAACGTCTATGATGAAAATGCTCCAGTTAGGCATTAAGGTTCCAAATCAATTTGCCACTGCAGTTTTCCTCCCCAGTTCTTTGGGAATGTTGTACTTCACAAAGTTTCTTCAAGGGCTCTTTTCAAATTACAGCAAGGTTGATTAACTAAGGCTGGCCTCAAATATGCCATGTTGTTCTGCTACTTTAGCATGCTAACTTGTTAAGCCTAATCTAGTTGATTTTCTAGATGTGTATGTAACTAACACCTGTGGTATTCGTGAAGTTAAAGGTGTGGGCCATCTAGGAAATTTATCAAGTACAGTAATGATTTCCCTTGGCCAATTAACCCCACAACAAAGGGGCAAATTATTTTACATACTTTCAGAATTTTGTTAAATATTTCAAGATATAGACAATAAGAATGTGGAGAAAACTTTAATGGTACAAGTAGAAGTTTTCACTTTGCAGTAATATAGGTAATGTGAAAATTTATCATGCTTGGGAGACGCTTAAATAACTTTCGTCTGTTTCTTAATTCAAATCAAACATAACATGTACTCACAAGTGAATGAAGGTTATAGTTTTATAGTTGAAAGCATGCACTGACTGTATACTTGGGTCACATAAATAATGCATTTGTTTTCTCCATCTACTTAGAGCTTAATCAATTACCAGAACCATGTGGCAAAGGTTTGTGTTGTGCCTAGCTAGACAGACTACCTGTCCTCTGATGAATTTCAGGTACAGTATGTTGTATGTAAAGTGCTTGACCATGGTTCAAAGGGTACAGAGCAATTAAGACCAAAAGGTGGTTTTCAATTGCTGTATTTGTTTCTTTTATTGCCCACGCCTTTATATATGAAGTATCGGAGATTATATACAAAGGAGTAACTACTGAATGAGTTCATTTTAAAATAAAGTCTTCCATCATACATACGTTTCTTATATTTTATGTGTTATGGCAAAATAGAGCATTGTGATCCAACAGGACTTTTCTTTAAATGTATCAAGCTATCTTACCTTTATGTATTTAGCCCGAATTCCTGCTATTTCATTTGTTGGCAAGTGCTCCTGGCAAAACACATGATAGCAAAGGTGGAAAATAAATTATTCAGAGTAATGAAGAACTAAACAAAACTAGCTTTCTTGTTCTTCCACTAAGATGTGAAAGATTGAAATAAGTTTTGTCATTGGAAGTTTGTATTTTGCAATAATGATGATGTGATGTCCTACATAAAGTTGGCTAAGAACTGATTTTGTTTTCCTTTGTACATAACTGGCAGGATTATATAACCTTGGAATGTGATACACTTGTATATGAAGGGATGTTAGTTTATATTGTCAGGCATGATAACTGCATCCAAGTTAATTAATAATTTCAAATGAAAATGGGTCCAACTTTTTTGACAAGAAGGCAATTTGTCTCTGTGCATAACATCAGAAATAAAGTATCATTAATACAGTAGATCTATATCAAAAGTTTAAATATAGTATCTCAGCAACAAAACCAGATATGAGGACATGATTAGAGCAATCCATTTCATCATTTGTTGAGTGATTTTTTTTTAAATATGGATATTGTAACTCTGAGATTGAGACTATACCTGTAAAGCAGCTGCGCCGCGTTTCATTAAGAGATATATAGTTTGTATTCTTTACTGTATTTTTGTTTTTTCGTTTGACATATTTTCACCGATCCAGCACCACCACACCATGTTCAGCCATCATTCTAAGGACGAGGTTAAGAGTCGTCGATAATTCTGCTCTAGGAGCATCAGCCATTGACAGACCACCGTATTGTATACACGTCTACAATAAGAAACATGTCGGAAAGCTCGGCGACACCGTCCTAGTTGCGATCAAGGGGGAAAAGAAGAAGGCTCTGGTTGTAGGAGTAAGAAGACCCGGTGATAACATGACGCCACGCTTTGATACAAACAATATAATATTACTAGAGGACAATGGAAATCCTACTGGAACAAGAATAACTGTGCCTATTCCATCGGTGTTAAGGAAAAGGACTGACCTGTCAAAGGTCTTTGCTATAGCCACAAAGTTTGTTTGAACTGTAGACCTATTTAAAAGTCAGAAATTTGTGAAGAAGGCATCAGGGATGGGTAACAATGGTTAATGAACTTTTATACTCCAAACTTTGTTTTTGAGTGATAATGTTAAAGTTTCTGTTACAGTTTAGTGGTATGAAAATGATTATTCTTCATCACATGTCTTGAAGGAGGGTGTGAAAAGTTATTCCTAAAGTTAAGCAATTGGAAATTGATAGAGTAAACACAACTATATTTCACACTTACAATACTTCATACTATGAAATTGAACATCAAAACTAATTACTTTGCCTTTTAAAGGAAAGTCAACATTTATGGTTGATGTGTAAACAGCTATTTATAATATGTTTATAAAGTCATTGGCTTGCATCTCATATATGTTTGAGTGACCATTGAGAGGTTACACAACGTTACAAATTATCTTTCTTTGATAAAACATTTGTCTTCTTTTATTGCTAAAAAACAAACATTTTTCAGAGAATAATGTAGCGCTCAGATTTTGTTTAGTGATATAGCAGTTTATGAATTTTGTTTATGAAAATTATACTATGGTTCAGTGTGTACAAAACTTGCTATGTTACTTTACATAGATCTGTTTACTCGATAAAATATTACCTGATATATGTATGGTTGAACCATCTTTATTATCTGCATTCTGGAACCTTTTTTAACTTTCAACTCATGAAGAAAATAATACTAGCGACTTGCGAGAGAAAATTATCAGCAAATTTGTCAAGCAACCAACAGAAGATCCCTGATGATTTCAGCAACCTCATTTTTATCTCAATACATTACATGTATAGAGATATTGTAACAGTAAGTGGGACTCTCTCCTCTCTTAAAAATTTTTCAGCGTCTTCATATAAAGTTCTTTTTCTCTGGAATTTTCAGAGCAAGCATATATCATATAGGCCAACAAAAGTTACCATTTTTTATTCGAGAATTTTATCTCATTCTATGACTTTTTCACCGATTTATGTCCAAATCGGGCCAATTTGGTCTGAAATCCAGTTTAAACAACCCATTTTTGCACACGCTCCAAAACTTATGTTTTATGAAAGAGAATAGAATAGAATTGTCTGTCAACAGTGGTATCGTCTAAGATAGGGTCCTATGTATTATATATTTTATTAACATTTTAAACTTTCATTTGTTGTTTACAGGTAGGTATTAATAAGAATTTTACCAGCTGTATATGACATTTTATGGCTTTTATTTGCTTTATTTGATGTTTAAATGATTTTTCTTTCTTAAAACAACACTGAGCTGCCGCCCCTACTTTTAGTAAAAAGGTCCGTTTTGATGATTAAGCCCCGCCCCCAAGTCTGTTTTGTAGCAGATTGGCTATGACTCATGGCAGCTACATGTTAGATATACGAAAATGGCTACCCTCGCGACCAATTTTTGTATTGTAGTTAGGTACGCCAGGTGTAGTGTATTGCATGCTAATTACATACAAGTGCATTTTATATCAGGCCTTCGTTTTTGTAACCTCCATTTAAGGATAGTACTGGTGTTCAGGTAGCTTTTCAGAGCAAGGGCCATGATAAGTTTGTTTGATTGCCCTTCATGTATTTTGTATAATTACGTATACACATTCTTGTATTTCTGAAGGCTACTTACTGTAGGCCTAGTGCATTTAAAACAATATATATATAGGCCTAGCCTAGGCCCCCTAGGTCTATTAGGCTTTCAGTGATAGCCACATTAGCATTGTACTGGTGTTTAGACAGCTCTTCCTAGGAAGGACCAGGGTAAGTTTGTTGATGGGTACGTATAAAAGAGGAGCCGGCCAGAGCATCACAACTTTTATAAGACTATAAAAATTGTATAAGGTTATGTTTTATTTATAAGGATATAAGATGTATAAGGTTATAAGAAGTATGTTTAGCTTTCTTTTGAACCTGTAATGTTTGACATCAAATGTACAAAGAATTAAAATAAAATAACAAAATGGAGAGGAACTGAGGTGGCTATTAGGGGAGGAAGAGGCCACCCATCACTTGCATATAAAAACTTGTAATCTTCTTTTACATTATATTTCCAAGTCATAAATCCATGAAATCTTCATGTCAGAAAAATTGAGATGGAAAAACGTGGGTTGTTTTGATACCTAGAAGTGGACACAGTTTTGATGGTAGTCACCACTGCAGTCTACAGTAACATACAGTAGGTCAATAGGCCTAGCTCTCAAGGCAGGCATCAAGAATCTGGTCGAGTTGTTCGCCTCTTCTTATTTGGCCGTTGTCATTGACGTCAAACTATATGACCAAAAAGTCCAACAGAGACTGACCCAAGATGAAGGATACCACATAAAAAACAAGTTCTTAAATATTCTATGACATTACTAAACCTTGCAACGTCGTTCTTTCGACTAACAGGCAATGAGCGCTAAAGGCAAGACTAGCAGGATAAAGTGTAACCTGCAGAGACTATTCGTGGCAAAGTAGCAAAAATGCAAGTTATATATTTGTTGTACCATGATTGATAATTGTAGAGACAGAGCAAAGATTTGAAATTAGGAATCAAAATTAAAACTTCCAGTATTGAGATACTGCGTCATTGATGCTCTTGTTATAAACTTTGGTATAAAGGATTCTTATATCAAGATTTTACTCCTGTAAATGCCAACCCATCCCCCTCCCTTCAACCATCAATCTTTAGATTTTTCATTATGGTCAATGGTCATGTTGGTAATGTGTGAATGAAACAAACATTTATTCTTCCTTTCGATTATTTCATTAATGTGCCATGACGATATTTTGAATACATTATAGAGCACATTTAAAAATAGAATAACGAGAGGATAGTTCAAAATTTATTCTTTCTTTTAATTTTTTTGAAGTTTCCAGAGGGCTTCTATTAACTACAATCAAAGCTAGTTGAAAATAGTGATTGGGAAGACATCATCAGCATTACCCCAAAAGCAAATGCCTAAAGTACTAGCACTATTCGCTTCATTGTAAAGGATATAAGAGTAAATCATTTAAATCATCTGCTCTAGAACCACTTACTTTTCATTTCAAATTATCATTCCACCATAGCCGTGCATGGTTTGACATATAGTCATATGTATAGCATTTCAAGTAAAGACTGGGCCTCCCAAAATTTAAAGAAAAAAATTATCCATTCTGGCAATAAAATGTAAACACGATAAAATATCTGAAGAAGAGAAGGTGGGAACAATGTCATATTTGGTGTGAAGAAGAACCACATTGAGTACAAGAAGCATGAAGATTTTTGAAGAGGTCAAATGTCATTGGGTCACCAGGGGTCAAATTGTGAAAACATTTTAAACATGATATCTCAAGAAGAGAAGCATGGGTAGATCTCATATTTAATGTGTAGTAACACGTTGAGTACAAGAAGCCTATTGCTTTTGGAGGAGGTTATTTGAAGTCAACAAACACCAAACATTAACTTCACTCCCCTCATACCTACACTAACACAACTTCCTAAACATAATATCGCAATGGAATCTTGGACAGATCGCATACTTGGTACCAATTGTACCACATTGAAACAAGAAGCGGAGGTCAATGGTCGTTTGAGTTCACCAGGGGTCAAATTGGGAAAACCACGTTTTCGCAAAATATTTCAACAAGGACAGATGTCTAATTTAGTATTGATGTATCACATTTAGTACAAGAAGCCCGATGTTAAGGTCAATGGTCGTTTCAGGACAGCATGTGTCATTGTGAATTTATCGTTTGTCACACCACACTGCTTTTGACTGTATTACTAAGATCAAGTATGTTTTACACCCTCACTGTGCATTACGTCAGATTCATGAAGAAAACTGCTCATGTTACATCATACATTTCTTAAAGTCCCTTCAGGACCACCATAGTTCCCTGCTGTTTCAAAAAGTTTACATTTGCAATGCGAATGTGACCAGGGAAGCTTGCTCATTGGACCAGGCGCGTAGCCAAGGGGGGGGGGGGGGCGAAGGGCGACCGCCCTCCTCATAGAGCATTTTTTTTAATTTAATTTTTTATGATATCGCTAGTAATTTGAAAATAAAATATGCTAAGATGCAACTTACAAGGCCTGGGACGGAAGTGCCATTTCCAGCGATCTGGGAGGCATCTCGGCCAAACTTTTCTTGTACGCTTCGCGACAACTTATGGTGGCGCTACGCTTAGATAGTTTGCCTAAAGACTTCGCCCCTCCCTTTGCAAATTCCTCGCTACGCCCCTGCATTGGACTGCCCGGAAGGAGGGCGTTACATGGCCCCCAGTTTTAGGAATAAACCTTAATGGTGTCCCTCTCCATTATTACGGAGCAAGGACCAATTCCAGTTTTGTATTTAATAAAGCAGGTTTGATATTTGCAAAGAGTATTTTTTTCTTGAAAATTAGGAGATAGGGTGCACACTTAAGTAATATATAGCGCTCTGTGGTGATGAACACACACATCTGCACAATGGACCAAATTTGTGGTGTCCCCTCAAATCAAAATCACATGGCATCCCGTCGAAGTTTAGCCCCACTTCTCAAATAAACCCTCCTCCCGTCTCTGAATGTTGTTACTTAGCATATTACCCGACTTTTCTAACACAAAGTTAAACGTGTACGAGGAGTAAATATTGGCTGGTTGTGTATATCCTTGATAGAAAAACCACCTATTTTTTTTTAATTAAATGCTGTATTTAATCCAAGGGATCAATAGATCTCCTTATCATGAAGAGCCTAGATTAATAACTAACACAATTGGAATCAGTGTCGAAATCAAAATGACCTATATACTTCAAGGATATTTACAGTTCAAAGCTAATTCATTTTTGAAATGCAAAAAAGGGTAAGAAACATGCATTCATTAAGAGTAGTATATTGCAAAGCATGTTAGACGAAAAAATAAATGTAAACTTTATATTTATGTCAGCTTCACTCGATGGAGCAAAAGGAAGCACGTGTCACTGTATTGTGCGGGCTGCTGTTTGCCGACTACTCACAAGTGCAATCCCGCTACTGCTCCGCACGGGGGCTTTTGCCTGCTGCGTTTCCGCCCTGGGCCGGTTCGCCCCTCCTTAGACAACCAGGACGACCATACCTCCGTACGGTCAACCCTATTGATGCAGAACTTAGCGTGGACACTCGATCGTCATAGCACAACGAACAGCAGTGATCCCGAACTCACGCAATCCAATGCCTCCGACCTCCAAGTAGCTGGATTACAGGCGCACGCCACAACGCCCAGTCATAAAATATGTAGCTTTATAGATGAGTTAAGTCTCTGGAGAGCCAGTTGGGGAAATTCCCTTATGCTAATAGGCCTACCTCTCTAACCTGTACTCCAATATCATGCTCTCAAAGCACTGGTATTGACAGTACAAACAGTTCCTAACTTTGATCTCATAGAAACATGATATTCATACTGCTCGTACTGATAATACGAGTGCTCTGAAGCGGGACATGACACTACAGTATAGAAAAAATTGTCCCAATTGGGCGAAAAAACTCCCACTGAGTAAAATTGTTAATATCTTAGATTGGCCGATTGGGGTGGTTGGTGGCCCTTGTTTGGAATCGAGATTGTTTGAACATTCTCTGTTTAGTCCGGTCAGTTTTCCCAAATACCTAACATAGTTATAACAGACAGTATGCATATCCAATAGCATACAGCTGATAGCTACTATCGTTCTGAGGCAAAGGCCATGACTTCACAGGTTGTAATGGCGCTTCCTTAGTAAAATCAATATAGGGGTGTGTTCTAGTTGCATCATAGCGACTAACTTTCATTTCATGATGTCTCTTTCTTTACATTGAAATCCACTTAAATATGTCAAATTTAATTGCTGCTTTTTTGCAACACAGCATTTTCTTCTCGTTTATGTGGACACTCAGCCATTGCTCAAAAGGGAAAGTATAGGCATATATATAATACCTGACATGCCAGAATTGTAAACTTGTAACCGGGATCCAGCTACTCTATACTGCATAGATGGGACGTAGCCAGGGGGGGGGGGCAATGAGAGCGATCGCCCTCCCCCTTTTGAGTACCCTGAAAAATAAAATTTAAGTAAAAGCAGGAAATATCTTTAAGCCCTCTTTTCAGGTTGAAGGAAGTTAATTAAGCGACCTTTCTCAATCTTTCCCCTGACAGTGCGTCTGCTACCTAATGCAATACTCTTATTATTGTTTATATCCTGCAACGTGGGAGGCATTTTGAGCAAAACATTTCTTTGTACGTCATGGCGGCTCCGTTAAGTGTATAATAATGCTACCTTTGTGAGAAATATCACTTTTAAAATTCTGCCCCCCCCCCCCTTGCCTGGCAAATTTCTGGCTACGTCCCTGCTGCATGGTGCAAATATATGTGTACGTTTGCAAAATTTCCGTTTAGAATCCCCTTCACCACTCCGGGAACAATTTGAATAATGGTAGATAATTAACTCACTCTACGGTATTGATGAGTCTAATATCGACATAGACCACAGAAATTATTTTCTGTGACATAGACTCGTTGCACAGAATTAAGCCACTTCTCTAGCAAAGTTCACTGGTGATGATTGGCATTGTCACTGTAATACTATATCAACAAACACAAAATATAACAAGAATATGAAAGGGCACCTCTACTCAAGCCAGTAGGCCGCTGTAATTCTGGGATGGACCAATAATTTAGGGACTCAGGAGCACCAATTAACGATTTAAGGATGTGCGCGATATCCATGTTCTATATATAACATGTGCAGTTTAGTACACATGGTGGCACAGATGTAGTGGGTAGTGGGTAGGGGCGTATGGAATATGGAGTATGTTAATGAGCTAAATGGATGATATGTCGATTTAAATTGATATATGCCAATTTGAGTTGCTAGAAACTGGTATAAGTCCAAGGAAATTGACTTCTACCGATTTAATTCGACATATCATCGATTTAAACTGGTAGATGTCGATTTAAATCGGTATATGTCGATTTAAGCTGGTATAAGTCGAATTAAATTGGTATATGTCGATTTAAATTGATATATACCGATTTAATTCGACATATCATCGATTTAAACTGATATAGGCCCTATGTCGATTTAAATTGACACATACCGATTTATTTTACTTATCATTGATTTAAATTGGTATATGTCGATTTAAATCGATGATATGTCGAATTAAACTGGTATATGTCGATTTAAATCGATGATATGTCGAATTAAACTGGTATATGTCGATTTAAATCGGTAGAAGTCAATTTAAGCTGCTGTAAACTGGTATAACTATAAGTCGAAGGTAATTGGTATATGTCGATTTAAATCGGTATAAGTCGATTCCCCATGATTTGAGATTGATGGCCCGCCATAGGGGCGTCTCCTGTGCCTCAGCCTTACCACGGGCCTGTCTCTACTTTTGTGTCATGACTGACGTAGTCTACGTGGCTCGGAGTGTACGAAGGACCCATTTTGTCGGAAAGTTTGGAGATAAATTTGCCGTGTACCTAATTTAATTCATAGTCAAACGGAATACCGAGGAAGTTTTGTCCAGGCTCCTCAAAATGAGCCCGAAGTGAACTCCCTCTCTGCATGGTGTTCACGTTACGTACAGGATTATCCGACTTTTCTAACACAAAGTTAAACGTGTACGAGAGGAGTAAAATTTGCCTGGTTCTGTATATCCCAGCGAGGAAATAGAGTATATAATGGAGGGAATCTATCGAAATATGACCATTTTGGAAACTCAATGACGTATGTGGGAAGTTATCAAAATGTGTTAGCCCGGGACGAATGGCGTGGGATTTGAGAATCTTTCGTAGAAGAATGTAAGTTTTGTAGATGTTACTATTTCGAAAATTAATCAACTATTTTCTCCAAAGTTTGGATTCTTTGCTCAACATTTTACTTTCGGGGTTTTCGTCTAAAATTAGGTCATCCCAAATTTTCGACTATGTTCACGAAATTTCCACATATGTCGATACTGTTCTTAAACTTTCTTCGATATGCAACAATTGGATATTTAAAAAAATACAGTCGATATTTGACAAGTCTATCATTAAGATTTGACTTTTTATCTCAAAATTTCGATTTGTTTTCTAAAAATGTCTACTTTGTTATTTCCAAACTTTAACTACTTTCTTGAAATATCAACATTCCACTTGTTCCTAATCGTTTTGACTCAACTAAACAATATCGACTTTTTAATCTCAAATTTCCTTATTTTATCTCTCAATTAGGAGCATAACCCATTTGCACCCAATCAGCTTTTCTTCATGCATGTCCCCTGCATCACCACAACATAAAATATGAGTAATTTTACAAAGATTATTATTAAGCATAACTTTGAGGAGGGCGGAGACATCCTTGATGAAACTGTGGAGCAATCGTTTGGACCAGTTTGCTCTTTTTACCAGGGGCCTGCAACTATAATACCTACTGGGCCGGTATAACAACATCGATCCTTATACCTATATCTGCACAGACGAACAAAGCCAGTTCGTAGAATTATTTCGTCGTGCTTTCTTTTGTAGTTCCGCCTATAACCAGAAGCAAACAAAGTTTGCATGTGTGTAGATAATGCCTCTCATCACGTGATGAAGAAGTTGTTAATAAACGATCCGTTTAGCTCCCTCCGGGCTTGTTTGAGGACATCTTAGCAAATAAAACCTCTCTCTTCAGCATCGAACAAAACACGCAAAAGTCTCGATAAAAATAACTAAAAACACATACTTGATTGCGAAAGTAAATACTTGGACCGTTACTAAACGCGTGTAAGAGCTTTAAGTTTACCCTTGCTGGGAGTGAGAAAACTACGAGAAGTCTTTAAATGTCGTTGTCATTGGTAGCAATCACAGCAAACCACCTTAATTTGATAAACCTTCGGCGTATATTTTTTCAATCGAGTTTGGTGAAATGTCATCTGTATTTCCTCCCAAGTGGTTATTTAGATATAAACAATATTGGCCTTTTCACACGGTTTTTTGGTGTTTTAATTATCGACTCATTCAAACTGATATAATAGTGTTTATCGCGTCTTTGTCTTTGACTGTTTTGTGAGTTTATGTGTAACACCGAATGTTTTATCATCATTTGAAAGGATTTTTCAAATGGAAGTATAACGCTGAGATCAGTCAAAGATTGGTGCAAGATTTGACGTTGGATGTATATATACTGTCAGATGAATACTGATTCGAAAACCATTCTAAAATACTCTATGATGAGGCTTGCAAACATGCATGGATCTGGAAAAGCATAGTTTATTCAGTTATCCTATAGAAACGTAATCATTATGGATTTATATACATATATTATTTCACTTTATAGATGAAAACCGGCAGTCAAGACTCAACCAATGGGATCAGAATAGGAAATATTCACTGCATATACTAAATAATATGAAGAAATGCTTTAGATTAATTTCGGTTTGATATAGATAGTGGAAATGAATTGTTCGCTTCGGAAAACGATTCGTTTATTACGAAACTATATTACAACTTATTTCGGCGATTCATTGAAGATACAGCTATTACCATATACACAGTATACTAATGTTTATGAGCTTGAAAATGCAGCTATCATGCCATACACAGAGTATACTCATGTTTATGGTTTTAATCGGAATTTACATGTTAAGAAGAATTGATGGTTCTTTAGGAGAAAATGATAGTGTTCTGTTAACTTTGTATTCAACTATGTTTACGTATTTCTAGTGACTTTAAATTCAGAGTATGTACAGCAGCTATGACACGAAATTTATTGAAACTCTTTGTATGTATTATTTGCAGTAAAAACTGTCACAGCTGTTCTCAAAAGGATATTGTACAGGTATTGAAGTGAAGACAAATTGTTCGAAGTAATGCGAGCTAGTTTGGATGATACTTGGAAGTATATTTTAAATCAAGTATAAAAAATAGCGAGAAACAATGTCGGCAAATTCATTTCGACGTCAAAAAAGCCGGTCTTTGGCGGAAGTAGATTTTGTCAATTCTAGGGCTTTCCGGCAATGCCAGTTTCTACTTCAGCTTCGTCAACAGCGACTGCTTAGAAACAGGTTTGACCGGATATCCGTTCATGATAAGGAACTTACAGAAATGAAAACATTTTTCAGGTGTTTACGTCAAGTCGAGAAACGTCCTCAGTATGAAATTGAAGATTTTGAGATTAGAAACGATTCACTTGTCAATCAGGGAGGTATATTCCAGAAATATTCACTGAAGAATGGAAGAGAAGATGACATTGGGAAACATAGAAGGAGATCAGCCAGTGAAGGGGACATTCGAAGACGAATTGAAAACTTAGATAGGCCACTTGGCGTGGAAATCTTATCGGACAATACTCCACGATCAGCCGATGACGGAAATAAACAAACTACTGAATTGCATAGATCATCATCCGGTTTCAGCAAGTTAACTTTAAGTCAACGCGTAAAAATGACGCAAGAGAACGAGTTTCACCTGCCAGAGATCTCGCATCGTTATGAGAGCGTTGGCCAATGCAGCCAACAAGGACCAGAGAAAAATCGAAGGAAAATAGATCATAATAAATCATTAGACATTCAAACCGGAATTTTACATCTCTCCGTCGAGTCATCTTCGGATGACGAGTCATCCTTTACCGAAGACGAGGACACGTTACGACGTCGTTACTTTAAAGATACAAAGGCCGCCAATTCCGCCACATCGTTAGACTTCCAAAAACCATCTCGTTCTGCACGCAGCGCCCTGACTAGGAGAGGATGTCTGAAACAATTGACGCCAAGCCATGAGAAGAATATGCGAGTGTTTCGAGCTTCACAGAAGAATATTTTACAAAGACGGAAATCCAGCAGCGATGTTTTCAGTACAAAACAACTAACACCAGGACAACTTGTAGAACTACAATATAAAAGGGACCGATCAGCAATCATATGAAATTTATTTTGAATCTATAAGGAATAAAGGAATCGCTTCGGTTTAATTTTTACTGAAACCGTTATACATATTACATTATTGATACCTATAATGTATGTATTGTACAGTAATTATTTGGTTGAAATATGAATTTTGATCAAATCTCTTTAAGATAATTTGTAAAAAGTGGAAACAAATTTGCCACCAGCATCTAAAGCTTA
Organism: Apostichopus japonicus; assembly: GCF_037975245.1. Classification (NCBI taxonomy): domain Eukaryota; kingdom Metazoa; phylum Echinodermata; class Holothuroidea; order Aspidochirotida; family Stichopodidae; genus Apostichopus; species Apostichopus japonicus. The sequence continues at coordinate 33,886,367 of NC_092568.1, read as the reverse complement.
TATATGAACGAGATCTTTGTGACCAATAAATCCTGCAAACAGCGAAGAAACAAATCTGTTTCTGTTTTTTGAGATATCGTATAGTTGTAAAAGTCGGGTCAGGGAGCTGTCATGTCTGTAAATTTGTGATGTCATGGTGTCACTAAAGATATGAAACCTTTTATTTTCTCTTTGTTCTTCGTTTCATATTTTGAAGGTGGAATGTTAACAGTTTTGACCCTAAAACCAATTCCATCATTATATAGGTCATGTATATTCAACTTCCGATTCAGCACTTGTAAACCTATCTCCATTATATATAGAACATAGTGTAAAAAACAAGGAAAGTAAAACATAGAAATTGAAGCACACGTGGCTCGATGATGGCAGATTTAATCTTGATCAAGGCTTCAAGAAAACCTTGTTTGTGAAGAAACATTAAGTCTGTGATCTCTCCCAAATGGAATAAGATCATTATAAGCTGTCTGGAGACGGTGTTCATGGCAGTTATCTATATCACATAGACCAATAATCATGATTGTTCACGGATTTGAGAACTAAGGTCATGACGATGTTTAAAACAAGTGTATCTTAATTGATGAGACCTTATTCGCTAAATGGACATGAAATGTAATTTCGTGAATGCAAGATACTACCATATTTAACTTTCATAACGTAAATATATGTTCACTTGTATGATAATCTCTCTATCATTACTGTATCACAAACTTAAGCTTATTTGTTTATGTGAAGGCTTGACCTTTATTAATATGAATGATAGCTATTTGAAAACAAAAGAGGAAAAGAGTAAACACGCATATGAAAATATGATCGGTTGTTTTAATGAAATACATCAGTATCTGTATAATATTATATTTAACCCCGTTAAAAGTAACGTAACTGCATACCTATTATACCGTACTGAAAAAAAAGTTCTTTGAAAGTTATTCAATATGTGGATCTCTTTTGAATATATGTAAACTGTCAAAACGATTTACAACAATTATACCAACTTTGAGTAGGCCCCTAATCACGCCCGTATAATTTACAGAAAACATAAATATCACATTTCCTACACCTTACGTAAAATGGTCATATAGGCACTGTACTAGTGTTCTTTCAAACGGCATGGCCCACAACTATAGACCGGTTGACAGGGGGTTGGGTGCGGGGTGTGGGGGGGGGGGGGGGGCTGGCGTGTAAACCATACATTCTCTCTCACCTATGATGAAGCTGTGTTGCAGTATGCATATAAAGAATAAGTTGGTAATGCACTCATGAAGAGCCGTCGGTTTGTGAACAAAATTTAAAGACATTAGTGGATTTTCCCGTTTCGGTGTAGCTTTTTGATAATATATAATTGATATTTCTTCCTTTTCCAAATTAAATAACCAATATATTAACAATATTATTTATCAATCCACTTTCTTTTACACACTGACATTCAATCTCATTGTAGTTATAGTGATTGGCCAGTATATATATATTTTTTAAACAAGCAAGATATGACAGGTCCTACATTCCAAATATATGGATGACGTCACTTTATGCAGAACGTTCAGTTGATACAACAAGTGTTGCGGTTTTAGATTTTTCCCGTTACTTATCATTAATATGAAAAACCAGGCTGGACTATTAATTTAATTGACACAATTAACAGGCAACAGTCTGTGGCATGGTAAATTATCAAACTTGGGAAAACCGCAAACATAAAACTTGTGATATACAAAAACATAAGAAAACATGAATACATCACAAACTTGTAACTCAGAAAAGCTCTTATGATTTTTATAATCCATACCTTGTCACCTTACTGGGGATCCAGGAGCACAAGCACGTATATACTTCTTGGCACCATGCATAAAGAAACACACATGCATATGTATATTTATATTTTACATTGTTTCTCAACTTGCAATATAAAGCATCCATTCGCATCCAAGCACATTCCATATTACCAAAATTTCTCAAATGGGGTGGAGGAGGATCTAACACGGATAGGGTCTCAAATAAGCTGATGTAAGACTTCCTGATACTTGGGTCTCTAAACTAAACTAATCACACAAAGTCATCCCCTCCTCTTTGGTCTCACAGTCGCGACACAGGTGCATGTATGCCAAACATTCGCTTATATCGAGATGGTATACGAATTTTGTCACGTTACCATCTCGACAACTCGTCAATTTGCAGAAAATTGTCGTTTTGTAAAGTTGGTAACTCGTCAATGCAATGTCCCTTCTACGCTTCCGTACAATCACATTTACAAGACCATAGAAATCCTAATAAATTTCTATGTACAAGACAAAAGTAATATAGAAGTAATTTGGAGTAGCGCCCTCTAAATAATTAGCCGATTGCGCAATGGATATGTACAGCTCAGCAGCTCCACAATCAGATCGTACACATGTGTGTAGAGGTCCTGTACATCTAGCAGACATCATTCATCGTTAATAAAAACTAACCGCGACAGAAATGGCTTTTCACTTAGCAAATTATATCTTTTCTGCCGTTTCTTCCATTTTCACACAGTCTAAAGTAGCAAATACATCCTAGCCACGGAATCTGTTTACCATTATGGAGCTGTAAGCGTTCAAAAGGACGTCGGTTGTTTTTTTTTTTTGGGGTGACACAACTTATTGCCTAGCCTACTGTACACTGAATCACAGTGAAGTTGACAGATAAAGGATAGCCTAGGCTATAGGTTGTTCTGACAGTGCCTTTAACTACTGTAGGTATAGCAGTGCTGACTGTAAATTTGTAATTTACAGTACTTTCGAAAACTGTTTTCCATATGTGTGCATTTATCAAGTTCAACATCAGTTGACTATTGTGCAATTAATATTTAGATTCGTACATAGACAAATGGTATATTTTTGTAAAACAGTAATCTTATTATTCTTAATTTAATTACCACTATTATTTGTGAGAAGACTACACATTTGGAAGGAGGACTTTTTCTCAGTAGAAAATTAACTTCTGCTGTGAAAGCTCAGCTAAGAATTCTGGAAATCTATGTAAAACACTAAGCAGCCTTCACTAATAAAGGTTGCAACTGCTGTAGTTGAAAGAGCATTGACATCGATTTGATGAAATTTGAGTAGCACACCATGTCTAAAACAACAAAGAGAAAGCATGTGACCAGAGAGGTTCTGGAAGAGTTTATCTTGCCCACAGATAACCAACAGATTGTTAAGGTTAGTAACATACACTAATTTGCAGGTACTGTAGAACATGTTCGGAGAGGAGTTACCTTGGTTCCTATACCGAGAGTAAAAGGGATGTTATCCCAACATCCATTAACGTTGGTATCCAACAATTCATTGCATAATACTGCACACACATCATGCAGGAATGTCCACGCAATAATGTCCATAAATATTGCAACAGCAAAGCTGTAGTAATGGAAAAAATAAAATCCTGGTGGGTTTGTTTTTTTGAAATCTTAATAAATGTTTTTTCCCTACGAGTGTAGATAATCCAGGTTTTACTATGATTGATGATAGGTTATGGGATTTTTCAAAATGTATCCTCTTACTATAATATTTCTTACTTGTTTGTCAATATTGCTAATATTTGTCATTGTTTGATACCAATGGATTTAAAGTACCAACTCCAACACATTGCACCCTCCTATACCTGTACGTGAGACTTTCAGAAATTCTCATCTTGTTTAAAGTTTTGAACTGAGCAGCCACTTTGCTCTGGACAAGCAGAATGTGATGCCTGGTTGCCCGAGGGACAAAGAATGTCCTTAAACATTGCCCTGCATAGGGAGCCTTTAACAGTGGGTCTCTGAAGCCGTTTTCAACAATGTCTGATACTAATCAAACTGTTAAATGTTCTTTAGGGATTCTGTTTCAGGGTTATTGATGCATGTCCCATTATTATTATCTTTGTCAAGGTTGTGGCTGGCAGAGGGAACAATCTACATGAAATGGCAAATGCTGCTGGTGAAAAGTTCCTGGCAAGCATGCCATCAAAATTCAGGAAGAATGTCTGGATAAAAAGAGGTAAATATAAATTTTCTTAACTCCAGGTCCAAGAAACCTACAGGCATTATACAGATCCTATCTTCAAACTTTCACAGTTGGTACAGTACCACATGTAGGCATGCTATATAATGATAAAAAAAATTGATCACAAAATTTATATTGTATTGCTCAAATTTGAGAGTAATGAGCACTTGCTATGACTGAGGCCATATTAAATGAAGGAGTGACAAACAATCAGATAATAATAATTCTGGTCTTTGATACATTTTATTCTGCATTTAGTAAGGAAGTCTTTCCTCAGAGATATCATTGGCAGTGAAATCATTCAATTGTGTGCAGTAGAATGTTGTCTAGTCATTTATACAAACAGTGAGGAAGAAGGTTTAATTAAGATGATGCACTAAATGCAAGCCTGTACTACAGTACAAAAGACTGTACAAATATGAAAAGCCTTGGAAAGATTAAGAAATATGAGCATCTGAACATGGATGGTTTGGTGAAAAAAAGCTTGATAGTACATGTAAGGGGATTTCTTTTTTATATCTGTATGGATTGGTGTATTTGAAATCAAACATATCATGTACACAATGATGCACTTTAAAACTTGTCCATTTCTTTGATTTTGATACAAGTGTGTAAGTTTTAATCCCACTATGTTCTAATACTGTACCTAACACAAGTTTCTATCATCTTTTCAGGAGACTTTGTCATTGTGGATCCGATATCTGAAGGTTCAAAGGTTAAAGCTGAGATAAGCATTATTCTTTATCCAGAACAGATCAAGTATATCAAAGAAGAGGGCAAATGGTAAGTAGGATGCTAAGGGCCAAGGGCCAAATAAATAATAAAAACGGTTATTTAAACCTGACTGTTTGTAAGTTCTGTAAAGTGAGGTCTGAGAACTGGGTTTGTTGGTACTGTATGACTTTTTAGAAGTCTAAAGGTTGAATGGAGAAAGGAAGGAGAAACCCATATGATATTTCTGTCTGTTTGTTTCTATTGAACTGGTTGAGACTTTTAGAAATGCATCTGCAGATGAAGTCTGAACAGCATTGTCTTTTGGGAAGCTGAACTTTGTGTATTTGTGTGTACAATGTTGAATGTTTTGTAGGGACGTGATTAGACGGGGCGTGGGCAGGTTTCAAGTATGTTAGAAATTTCATACATTGCCTACAATGTTGTCAGAGGAAGGGGCAGACTGATATACCCGCATGGAACCAGTGTGCCTCTGAAGGCAGTGCACAGATTTGTTCTCGTTCAGTAGAGTGCTACTTTCAGTGGCAAAATGCACAGCTTGTTGCAAACCTTCAGCAACTATAGTTGGATCACACAGCCTGTAGCAGTTCATACCCAAGCGAGCCACTGGTCAGACTTGTTGACAGTAATATTCCAAATTTTTAAATGGAAATTGTAGCAAAACAATATTTCTCAAATGATTGAGTTGGTCCTAGAGGATGGCGAAGTCAATATGAGTCATTTTTGTTTTGTTTGTTAGAACTTATTTGTGACTGCTTGTGGAACTTAAAGTTGTAAAAGGAACTTTCTGAAGGCTTAGAATGGTCAAGTCCTCAAAACCTATAACAAATATAGATTTAGTAGAAATAGTGCTGGAGTTATAATCTAGCCAATTTTATGCCTTGCAGTCTGTACCATATGTACGATGCATGATAAGCCATGGACCAACACTTGCTGTACAGAACACTGAGAACAGATAGCTAAGAAATGTCTGGTCCAGTAATAAAGATGAATTAATTGTTACTTGTTATCACATTTTAGAATTGTTTTCGTCTGTTTAGGCCAGAGTCGTTTTTACCAAGAAAGGAAAGCATCACCCCCAAGGAAACAAAAGAGACATCAGTTGGTGATTTGTTAGAAGAGATGGAACAAAAGCTCAAAGTGGATTCCAACAGTGAATACTCCGAGACGGACAGCGATAACGACGATGATCTGTTTGTCAACACCAACAGACCAGTTATTACTTGCTATTACACAGATGAGAGTTCAGAGGAAGAGGATGAGGAGGAGGATGGCGTTGAAGAGAAGTCAGAAAACCATGTAAAATAACAGCCATTGGTCTGTTAGCGTTAACTGGCTTAAGATAACATTAATATCCGGAACACTGCAGAACAGTGAAGAATTATTATCCATTGTAAATGATGAGTGTGTTTGAATTACCATTCCAAGTTGGGTAATACTTTGTGAGAGCAGTGCTCAAAGTGATTCAAAAAAAGCAATTCCCTTTTCCAGCAGAATCTTGGGAACTATATATGACAACATTGTTGATCTCTCACACTATAGGTGTTGAAAAGGGAATAACAAAATTCTCCTGTATCGAAGCATATTTGTTGGTCAGTGTCAGGCAGATGTTAGTATTTTACAGTTCTGATTTGATGGAATTCATTATGGAGGGGAGTGTTCTTCAATGTAGACAGCTGTCTGTTTGTATACATTCCATTGTAGCTCCCCACCCCTAAACTGATCTTATGCACATGATAGAACGATCAGCAAGATTAGTTCATTTCTGTGGATTGCAAAGTAAACACTGGTTACATGAACCAATGAAACATCAAGGCTATCCATGTTATGTGAAAGGAGTACAGTATGAGGTGAATCAGTTTCTCTGTGAATGTTTAAAGGAAATTCTTGTTAAAATATAAACATTCTAATGAATGTTTGATTGGTGATATGCAGATTAACTATTTTCTTCTTTACTCTAAGAATTGCGGTGGACTATTTCTTGACAGCGGTTCTTGATTTGAGATGGTGCATTGTCTGTTACAGAGAGTCATTTTCACATAGCAGTTTAATGGTTTATGTCTATTTTAGTCATCACTGAATAGGCTACTGGAAGTTCTAATAGTCTGTGTACAACACCTGTCAAACAGCTCTTTGATGTTGTGTAACCATTTGTTGAATTTGCATTCCTTCCATCACTGAGCTATTTATGTGAAACCAAAATCCAAATAAACTATTGGTGCTGTAAAACCCATTGCTGAAGGAAGTCTGTTGTCAAATCCAGTCACAGGAGGCAATGTCTGATGAAACCCACATGCTATTCAGATCTGACATCAATCATGTACGAGAAAACAGCTCAGCTACAAGGTTTCTTTACAGAATTTCCGTGGTTGCATCCTCTTCTTAAATGTGTTTGTCTAACAGACTGGGTAACAGAAGAAAATCCATCTTTAATGCAATTTTCTTGGCAGGAAGTTATTTGTAAAGGACAGAGATTTTGCTGAATGAGAGATATTTGCTGCTGAGGTGTAGAACTGTAGATAAGGGGGTTCTAGGCTATAACATGGAGATGGCTACAAAAATCTTGCTTTTGGTTTAATCTGTAGATGGGAAGTAACAGCATTTGTTGTACATTCCTTTGACTTTATCACTGAAGTATGAACAACATCTCCCTTAGATATAGGTAGCAGAGTTTAATTGAGGACATAACTGTACAGTTCATTGATTATGTAATGAAAGCGGTACTCAAAGTTGTGCATTATATGAAATAGCAGTGATTGCATTCCACACACAGTTGTAATTGCTGGCAAAGTATAGTAATCTTTTCCTCAATGCTTCTTTATGTGTTCCTTTGCTTTAAAACTTACAAGAGGAAATGTCTAAGGTTTTGGTAATATGTTTAATATGTTAAAACAATTCATGATTACTTTTGGAAAGGCTGGAAAAGTTTGGAAATCTTGGTGTTGATTCCATTACACTTTTTTTACTGCAGATTAAAAATCATTTATGTCCACGTTTGACCTTTCTTAACAGTACAGTGTAATTTGAAATAGAGTGAAGATGGTTAAGATTAGTTCCCACTTGATAATATTCTTCAGGATTCCACGGTTTGCTTTCCTCAATTTATTTAGATTGAATTGAACCTGAAAGAACATCTAAAGATAGATATGCCAACTTTGTGGCGGTGAATGGTTTACTCATAGCATTGATCAGCCACAAGCGTGTATTGTGTAGTTTCGAAGGACACACAGTTTTGAAAACAGTTGTGATGTAAATACTTTATGCTTCATTGAAAAGTGTGTAGACTAAATTATAGTGAATACATACAAAATTTGACAAAAATGGAACTGTTTTGCATTTTTCTTTTGGCTTTTAAAATTTCTCATGCTGACATTTATTTCTTACGTGTATGTTACTTGGTAGCGAAGAAGAAATAAATGAAGAGAAAATTCAAGATAAAACCAACCATCTGGAGTAGCTGTTGCTGTGGCCAAGTGGATAAAGGTGGTGGCATTTGAAGCAATGAGACATAGCAATCGGGAGGTTCCAGGTTCGAAGCCAGCCGGGTCAAAGTGAAGTGGTTTTTCATCCAAGAGCAATCTACGGTTTTCCCATCTGAAATGACTTGCTAAATTGAAAGATTCAAAATTTGAGTTAAAATGTTGAATTGGAAGCCACCCGTTGTGTAGGTTGTAATCCATATGCCCTTGAGGGTTTCTCCCATATTTGTGGTCGCTTAAGCGTCGTTAAATTAACTCTGATTATTATAATTTTGAGTAGCCATCGAAGTGCCAACCACAACAGTATGACAATTTACAGCCATCAGCTTGCAGAAAGACAATCAAAATACAATAAAACCATATTTCAGTAACACAATTCACATGTTATCAGCACACGTCTCCTGGTCTCAAGCTGCCCTGGTTCTGCCAGCAGTTGCACATGTGTTAACTTGTGGGGAGGGCAGGAGAGGGGGTGCATGGGGTATCATACCAAGTCGGTCTGAAATAAAAAAATTTACTCACCAAATAAATTATTTGCAAAAACAAAAGTACAATTTGCACCTCATATTTTCATATTTATGAGAAGGGGCACTAGTGTGGTTGGGAGGATGTGACCCTTTCAATGATCGAGAATTGAAATAAAAAAAGAAGAATTCGAGTTGATATAATTCTTTCAAGTAAGTTTGAAAAATCACTATCGTCGCAAGAAATGAGGCAAGGAATGACTAAGCCAGTTGCCTTTCTGGTTGTTACCCAATCTGAGAAACCAGCTACTGCAGTAACTTTTAATAAAGCTAGTTGGTGTAGATACCCACCCCCCCCCCCTCCCCATTGCCCCAATATGTACACTAGCTTGTTCTCACATTGCATAATGTGTTTATAAATACACAAGAAAAAATAACATTGACACATCAAAATGTATATTTTAAGCTGTTTTCATTAGAAAGAAACATGGGTCCAATATTTGAAAGCTTTTGCTTCATTTGATTGATTTCCTTTGGTTATGATGCAAACTTATAGAAAAATAATAATATCACCAAAAGTACCATATAGAGAATCAGTCTTTCACAAGAAAATATATAATGATTTCATGTTAACCGAGTGGATGATGATATGAAACATACAGTACATGACCTGTCCCATGATGTTACCCTCTGCCTCATAATTTTCGATGTACCTAATTATTTTATCTGACTGAATAAACGTAGCCATCGAGACCATATCAAACGGCTGTTTCTCACTTCTCTTGTTTCTCACAACTGTGAATAGAGATGTTTGACAGAGGTACGAGATGTGAACAAGTTATCTTTGTTGATTTGGATGGCTTCAAAATTATAAGCATTATCTAATCAAAATGATCTGAACATGAATGGGAAAAAATAGAATGTTCTAACTCAAAACCCCATCACACATTTGTTTCTTCTAAAAGGCAAATAAAGAATCTATGGCAAGTATTAAAATTCTTGCCCATAAGATTTGGAAACCTCTTCAATGGAAGTAAATATGTTAAATTGTAGAAGTCATTTGCAAGAAAGTCTGAAGAAGATTTTGCAGTTTCTAAGTTTGTGACCTCCAAAAATTTAAATTGTATCTACTTTTACAAAACTTCTGTGGAAAAATATATACTGTAAGAAATGTTTAATATTAAGAAGAAAGTGATTACATTAAAAGTATCATTAAAAGTTGACAGTTACATTAAAAGTTACATTAAAAGTTACATTAAAAGTTGATAGTTACATTAAAAGTTACATTAAAAGTTGACAGTTATCTGCTCGATATAAGAATTGGAAGAGTATGCTTTATAAAGTTATTTAAAAAAAAAATGTTTCCTTTCTATAAAATATATGAAAAAGTAGTACCAAATTAAGAGCTAATACTTGTAGAATTATAAACTTACCTGGCAAGAATGTATGAACAGTGGAAGACACTTATACTACTGTGCTAAATCATGCATCTCATTGACATGTATGACATACTTTGACACATTAGAATGCTTTGGTAAATGTTAACAGGGCAAGATAAACGTGGCGAAGGAAACACTGATACAGTATTGTAAGATGCAATTATCAACAAGTATGTAAAACTAATAAAAAAATACAACAAAATATAGACTTCAAATACAAAGTGAGACTAAATAGTACTTTTCTTGTACTGCAAAAGGAACTTAATAATAGCTTATTGTAAGAATGCATCTTTATTCCATGTTAGCAATAGTTTACATTTAATTGTGTTTTATTATTGAAACTTATTCCAAGTGTTTTAATTGTAATATACTGAGCCCTAGGTAAATGTAAAAATCAGTCCAGAGAAATTCAGCCCCAAAAAACAAAACATTCATATATGTAGAGCCTATGGCTAATAGATTCTAGATGTTGTCAATTCCAAAAAAAAATTACAAAAAAAAAGTAGTCAAGGTTGTGACCAAAAAGCTGGTCATAAGTGAATGTATTGACACAGGTTTACCCAATATGCAGCTAATCGATGACAAACCAGCAAAAAGTGGCATTCAATCATGCACGATGGAAAGTCTCTAAGCCGATACGATTCTATTTAGACAAAATCCAAACCCCTCCTGTGACATATCCAAGATGAATTCCTCATCTTCTTTGCAGTTGAGTAAAAGTATCGTAAAACGAATTGATCAGAGGTAGACACCACCGAAAAAAAATTCATAAAATCCCAACTAAAAATATAATAACAACTAGGTCCAATTTATGCCCAATTTTTAAGAGATGTACATAATATAATAATATTTACCACAAAAGGCCCAAAAAATTGGGTTAAAACTGGAAACTGAAATTAGGAATGATTTAGTAAGAAAGAACTTTTGCCTTGTGACCATTTCATATCAAACAGTAAACAACTACTGGTGTAAAAATATGTTTGAAATACTGTTTCTGTAAAACATGGATGAGATTTAAAGCGATCTCCAAAAGACATTTGTCATTTATTTCTCGTACTGATCATGCGTACGTTATGATCTGATTCTGAAATATGACTTGTTGAATTGTAAAATGTATTATAAAGGTCAGACACGTCTACTGTAGGAGAGACAACATTAGTTAAAGAAGACACAAGCCCAAGTATCATCTTTATCAGTTCTCCGAAACAGCTAAGAAAAATATCTGCTCCATTTGGGATGAGATATGCTACTTTGATTGTGGCTCGATGATGTCATACTTAGACTTGATTCAGTCTTGAGCCTTGTGTATAAAAGAACGTTAAACCGGTGATATCTGCAGACTAGAATAACATTTTTTCTTAGCTGTTTGGAGAAGTTGTCTATCACAGGACCATTGCTGATGGTTGCGTTTGGGTCTCCTTTATAGATATGAAACCTTCATTCAACCTCACGTGACACTCAGTTCACGAAGCTGATTATTCAAAATAGCTGAATGTTTTGGCTTGATTATTTGCGACAGTCACATGGTCAGCGGAATTGACAAGGAGTCTTTCACTATAATGATCAAAATTTTAATAATATAAGAATTTAAGTCAGCATCCTGCTCTTAATATTTTAGTCGAAAAAAAAAAGAAGGTGAAAATCATGCGTGTCTTAAGAATTACCCGGTCGTTGTTTGGTTATTCCTCTTTGAAGATGTGAATCACTGGTCTTTATCCTTGTTGACTGGTTTCCTGCTACCCATGAAGTAATATGACTTAAGGCAGATGTACCGCTTTCCCCATTTGTGATAGACCTCCAGTAAGATTTGAACGATGGAATAGTAAAAGAACCACGTCAAAAATGGATGTAACAGATTACCTGCATATGGGAGATATCAGAAAGGAAATACTGTAGATTTTCAGCAGGTTTGAGGTTGTAATTGAAAATGTATCTATTGAACTTTATTTCAATGGAAGACGTCTATGACACCGACTACAGACAATGTAAGACACGCAAAATGTATTGCATTGAAATCGTAAAAAGCATTTCACAATGATGTTCCAAACTGTTCATAAATTAAAGGTTTCTGTTTCTATTAGACTTGATTATGTTTAAACAACTAGAGATCGGCAAGAATTCACATTGGCAATCATTAAAACAGAAGTAGTTTGTGAAAAGTACCGTTTTAGATCTACTCGAGTGTTTCATTGGAATAGATGTGTGATTGAGTAGCTTGTCTTTGATAGATGAATGGGCATGCAGTAAAATATATTTGAAGTTTAGTTTATATTCATATCCAAAGAACTAAGCAATATTTGAAAGCTTGTTATCACTTAAAAATGCAGATGGTTGTACATTTAAGGTTTCAGTTCTATTCACCAATCCTACACATCTCTCTTACAGTGTAAACATTACTGTTCTATTCACCAACCTACACATCTCTCCTACAGTGTACATATTGGTGTTCTATTCACCAACCTACACATCTCTCCTATAGCGTACATATTGGTGTTCTATTTACCAAACCTACACACCTCTCCTACAGTGTATATATTGGTGTTCTATTCACCAATCCTACACATATCTTAGGAGTGTTAGCTCAGTGGTTAACGCCGGTGCCTTTCAATGATAAGGTCCCGAGTTCGAGTCACTCCCAGATTAATGTATGTCGTCCAGTTACAGAGTTGTTGACAATTGACAAATCATAATCATGGACGTTAAATATGAATGTAAGAGACTGACTTCGGTCAGCTTGCGGCTTTGATAAGCCAATGATGCTGGCTTCTTTGCGAGTTCCTGCTTAATACAGGAGGATCTAAACCACATATCTCCTACAGTGTACATATTGCAGTTCTTTTAAAAAAAAACCTACAAAGCTCTCATACAGTGTATCTATCTCCACCACCATCATCATCATTATCATTGCTACCACTACCATCATCCATTGCAACCATCAATCACCATTATTGCCACCATCACTGCCACCACCATCATCATCATTGCCACCGCAATCATCAAACCATTGCAACCATCATAACCATAATTGAACACCTTGAATACCTACCTGAAAATAAGAGTTTACTGGTGACCAGCTTCCCTACCCTCACACCTGACAGGAAGAACATATTGGAAGGAAACAGGCACACGTACATGAGACCTCTGAATGCTGCCATCAGTCTCCTCCTCATAGCACCAGAGACCCAGGTAGGCTGGAGAAATATCAGATGGAAACTTCCAATATTAGATAACGATGGCTGTATGCGTTCAAAGACTTATACATCAACTAATAGATTGACCCAGGTAGGCTGGAGAAATATCAGAGGGAAACTTCCAATATTAGATAACGATGGCTGTATGCGTTCAAAGACGACTTATACATCAACAAACAGATTGACTCAGGAAGACTGGAGAAATATCAGATGGAAACTTCCAATATTAGATAACGATGGCTGTATGCGTTCAAAGACGACTTATACATCAACAAACAGATTGACAAAGGTAGGCTGGAGAAATATCAGATGGAAACTTCCAATATTAGATAACGATGGCTGTATGCGTTCAAAGACGACTTATACATCAACAAACAGATTGACCCAGGTAGACTGGAGAAATATCAGATGGAAACTTCCAATATTAGAAAACACAAACAATGTCAAATATTTCTACAAAAGGAAACAATAACATAAAAAGAACAAAAGCACATTGTCATTGAAACAAACCTCATCAGGGACATGTGACTTGAGTGTCACTTCCACAAGTGTTTCCACTGTAAGACCAGCCCAGTTTGTGATTCCCCAATAAATGATGTTGGTACCACCGCCATGCCAGAACGTGATCATTGCAAAACACAAAATGGAGGAAAGTTGCTGGCGAAGGAAGCCTGCCTTGGAACCACCCAGAGGAATGTACACATACCTGCAGGCCAAAAAATGAGGAAAAAATGACTGAGTTACATACTTTCATAGGCAAGGAAATGACACAGAGGCAAATATGAATATCATACATGGACTTTCTACAAGGAGAATTTTGTATCACAGAATTTTTCTCAAAGATTAACTTACAAATTGTTTTATAGAAGGATCAAGCTACAAAGATTCTAAAATGACAGCCAGGATGTATATATATCAGTATTCTGTTTGATTTAAAATGAGAGAAGAATGCATATTAATCATGCATATGCAGTAGCTATTCTTCAGCTGATGGTTTTAGTATCAAGTGGCGTGTCATACTTACCTAACCATAAACTCATGCAGCCCTCTATCAAAAAACCTGAAAAACAAAGAAACAGTACATTTTAATGTAGAGACATACAGTCACTTGCTATATCACACAACTTCTGGAATATGTCACATATATGCTTTGATTCATATGAAACCAAAAGCAAGGGAAACTCTTGATTTATGATGTAAAATACAGACAGCAGTATTACTCAAACAAATTAACAGGTTCACTGTTGCTGTCTAACATGTGTCTTGATAGGCTCAGACCTCTCAAATGGTTTACAATACAGGGAAGGGGTTGGGGGAGTGGATTGGGGGTGGGGAGGTTGGGGAGATGTAGGAGAGGTTTGTGTACATACAAGATCTGTGATTTACATACAATACGCTAAATATAAATGAAAATTAACAGCCAAACAATAATTCGCTGTGATTTACAACAGGTTCACTTCAGATTCATTCAACCATCAATAAACTCCTGTAACCTGTTACACACTGGTTACTAGCCCCATCAGTACACTCACACTTTAAGAAATGCTATGCACTTTAATCTCCACCTATTTTGAAGCAGAGTCTTGAAACAATTTTCGGTCCTTAAAACAACTTAGGATTTGAATACAAAGTACTTTACACATACCTCCACATATCTTTGAAGGTGTACATGGCATGAATGCACATTGGTGGCTTTGGGGAGTCCAGGCCATCCAGCAGGCACAGAAGCCTCGGGAAGCCATATAGTGCCATGTACTTAATTTGGAAGTAGAGCAGACTACACATGACATATCCGGCTGCACAGGAGAAGGAAAAAGTGTGTAAACTTTGTAACCATAACTTGAAGTGTACTGCAAACTTTTGTGTAGTATTTATATATAGATAGATAGATAGCTAGATATATAGAGTGGTTCTCATCTTTCAAGAAGAGATTTACTCATGAGGTCAACAACAGTCAAGCTATTCTGTCTGAAATTTATTTTTAATGAAACGGATGTTCGTGTTCTGTGTATGGCAAGTGCAAAAAATTAGAAAATATAATGGCAAGTTAAAGAATGTGGAAGACAAAGCACTGTGAAATCATTGAAACAAATAAAGGAATCTTTACCTACCACATTCAACATAGGATGCATTCTTAAGCGTGATTGTGTCAAAGGTCAGGGATGGGTGGTAACAATAGTGCAGTGCAATCTCTATGAAAAACATCCAACCAAAATAGTGCAAGGCCTCCCAAAAGCAACAAACATATTTGTCCTTGTTCCAAGGTTGAACAGCTTGGTTCATCTACAAACAGTAACATGTAAAAGGAAATGCCAAAAAGAGTGCATCTTTGACAGTTTTAATGTGGAAAATAACCAAAATGTTGATAAGAAAACTCAGCTGGAATACAAGACGAGATACTGTTGCAGGTTTTTCTGCAGTGTTCTTCGGACCTAACGCAGGAATAACAGATCTTCCATTTTTGCTTGAGATTCTCAGTTTTTGCGGAAAACATACGAAACACAACCACTTTCTTTCATTTCTAGTGGCTAAACAAAAAATGACTATATAGCAGCATGGGTAATCATTACAATGAACTTCAAAAGTGATGTTTTCCAAATTTGAAAAAAAAAAAAAAAACATTTACCCTTCACTGGAATAGAGAACATGTGTTTCTAGTTGATACTATCATCATGATTCTTGAAACTGTGTAAAATCTGGTTTCTTGATACAGACAAATTCAATTTGAATATATTGGAGACAGTTAAACACTGCACTATCAGTCCAGGTTATATTTCTATACCACTTTTAATTTTGGAGAAATGACCTTGAAACATCCGAGTCACACCAATTAAAGTGGCTGCAATACTTAGTTTAGCATCAAAGACCATTAGGTCACTTCCTCAGACACAACACATATATGTAAGGAAAACATAAGAATTTCATTTCTCCACAGCATAATGCTTTCGATGACAAATGATGTTGGATGTCATCCAAGGGTTCAGTCTTGTTGATGTGAAGTTTAAGGAACATTGTTTTGGTTGACATGGATTGACATTAACATTTAGAACTGCACAGAGGAGCAGAGTCATCATCAATTTAGCCTAAAAGGGGCCTTCCAGAGAGTCGCATAATTTTAGGGCAGAATATCTTGAAAACTGGAATTTTAGCTATGATAGAAACATTACTAGTTCTCATTTTTTTTCTTTTGACTATGATGTACCATGACTAAAATTCTGCTATCAGTTAATACTTAAAGGATGATAAGTATTAACTGATAGCAAGCTGGATTGGTCCAAGTAAGATTTGATGGAATTTCATTAGGTTTGTCCATAACGATTAAAATCATCTTTATGATGTTTTAAGGTTAGTCTAAATCTAAGTAACTGGGATTCAGCAAGTTAACAGAAACATACCTATTCTCTAAACTTGGGATAAACATGGATTGGTCCAAGTAAGATTTGATTGGATTTCCCTAATTTTTCCACTTTAATCAATGTCATCATAATGATGTTTCAAGGTTAGTCTGAATCTAAGTAACTGATATTGAGCAAGTTAACAGAAACATACCTGTTCTCTAAACTTGGGATAAACATGGATTGGTCCAAGGAGGAAGAGAGGGAGGTAGAAGTTGTACACAAATAAATCAAATAATGTGTCCTGTTTTCTTTTCGTAACAGGGCACAACGGCGTAGTCTTCTCATCGCAACAGTCCAAGGAAAAGCTGAGAAACTTGAGGAGGCACAACGATGTCAGGAAATTAAAATCATTATAGTCGTCGGGATCGATAACCATGTCCTGCATGTAAACAAAAACAATGGCACAGGTCAATCTTAAAGGGAAAAGTCAATGCAAAATGAGTGGAGATAACTGGATGGAATATTAGGTGGTAACATGTATAAATTCTTCTCATGGAACAAACAACAGCACTTGATGAGATTCTATTTTGTACTGACTATTCAGAATATCAAAGTGTTTCATCTGATTGTGATGAGACCCAAGGAATTTATGTACTCTCTCTCTCCCTGTCTCTCTATATGTCTCTATGTGTACTCGCTATACACACATTGTTGAATCATCTACATACTTTTGGTTGCATGACATGTGGCATGTACAATGCAGCATCTAGCAGATATCTGAGTAAGGTATAGGGTAGTTATCAGTGTTGTCAAGGTGTCATGGTTTGCTGTAAGACTGTTTGCCAATTTACTTTTCAGGGATTGAAAGTCAACAATTTGATAATTACTAAAATGTTTACACTTGCATGGAGACAGTACTGCAGGATGTCACATGCGATCTCTCTTTTCCTGACATTTTTAGCTTTATCATTGTTTTGATATACAAAAACTTCACAAATAATGTCTCAAATGCTCCCTCATTGTCGGTATCAATCAGAGATGGTAACAGTTACATAGCGAAAAAGCTTCCAAAACCCCAAAAACTTAAATTTCACAACTTACTTAACTTGGTTTCATGTAAACTATTTCAAAACATTGTTTTGATGTATTCCCCGTACTTTTGTTTTCTATTATCAATAGCAGACTAATACGAGATGGGTGAAAATTAGCTTTGGGATTGAAAGATGTTAACACACATGTCATATCAATGATACGTATTTTCATCTCATTTTTCTCTGCAAGGAATAAGAGGTTTCAGAGCTCCTCTTCATGTCAGAAAGAGACACTAAACACGAGACACCAAGAATTGTTGACACCAAGAATTTGTTCCTTATGAAATTAACGTAATGCAGGATATACATCATGTTGATGGCATCACGATCCCTTTTCTCCCTTTTTACAATTAATTCAGTAAGAAAATACTGCTATATAAAATAAATCAAGTGTTTCTATCAAACTTACAATCCATTGTTGAAAATAATCAATGTTGAACATGCACATCTGAAAGATTGCTGAAATCCAAATCAGGCTCTTCATTCTTGTTCTGCTCACACAGTAAGTGATGATAGTCAGTAAAATCAGACACGTTATAACCCTCCAGTTAAACACGCCGTAAAGGAAGCCCAGACCACTCAATATGAGACAGGTCTCACGATACTGTGGAGGAGATTACAATACTATATTCTGTGTTGGAAGGTACAGGGACCCCTCAGTATGAAGTAATGACAACCCTTTGTGCTGTGTTAAAGGGTACAGACATCACTCAATATGAAACACTATATTGTGGAGCTGTTTACAAGATAATGTGTTGTGTTAAACGGCACAGGGTACCACTCAGTATGAAACTAGATGCTGTGGAAGAAATTGCAACCCTTTTGTGCTGTGTTAAAGAGTACAGACACCACTCAATATGACTCTATTGTATATTGTGGAGCTGTTTACAAGACTATGTGTTGTGTTAAGATGTACAGGGACCACTCATTATGAAATTTGATACTGTTGAGATGACAAGACTCTTGTGCTGTGTGAAAGTGTAAAGGGATCACTAAGTATGAAACTTGATACTGTGGAGAAGATAACAAGACCTATGCTGTGTTAAAGTGTACAGGGATCACTCAGAGTGAAACTCAGTACTGTGGAAGAAATGGCAACACTTTGTCTTGTGTTGAAGGGTATAGGGGTCACTAAGTATGAAACTCAATACTGTGGAGCTGACGACCAAACTATATGCTGTAATACAGGCCCGTAATACTTCATTATTCGTAATAACATTCACTAAAAGTTTAACGAAAATCTGAGCATTCCTAACTCTTACATGCCTGCATTATCACCAAGCCATAATGAGTATTTAAGCATAACAGTTAGGTCAATCAGCTACGTATGCAGTTACCATACAGGCTGACATGATAATGTTTTAATGGAAGGTATTGCAAGATGATTTAAGTCTATAACAGGTTCATATAACCTTGATCCTTAAACAGGAAAATATATATAATTCATTTTGGGGGATTTGCATGAGAACATGCACTGGTATACATGTACATATTTCAACATGTAAATCACATTCATGAACCTATAACTTGAGTCATTTTAATATTTAATACACTATAACAAACAGTATTATCAGTGCAGGTTGGACTTCAATATCCCTCTTAGTGTTTGAATAGTTTGCACTCAAACATTCCATGTTCATCTATTAAACCTGGCTGGACTATCTGTTATGGCATGGACAACATTACATCAACACCTCAGAAGCAACACAATAGTCAACAGGAATATAAAGGACTATTGTAGCCTATAATGAAAAGTTTAGTACATACAGTAGGTGCATCATCATCAAATTTGTCTGAAAGCAGGATCTCAAAATGTTAAGATAATTACATTCCAACCAAAGCAGATATAGAATAATAAAGCATGGCACAAACTTAAGTTGCACTAAATATTTCAAATCAACCAACATCAATCAGAATTATAAAATATTTTATTTCTGTTGAAAATTTCAGACCACAGTCTCTGTACAGCAAACATCTCATACTTAACTGTACCTTTGGGATAAAGAATTCCACTGCCCTACATAGTAATATGTAAGAAATTAACAGACCAAGAAAGGGTCTTGTGAGCTGTGATAACCAATAATCCCACTCAAAGTCAGAATCCTGTCAAGATGAAAACAATAACAAAAATATTAATAAAATTTCACCCTTGGGATGGTTATCAAATAAGGAAATTTCATTTTAACTCAAAGAAAAATTGATAAAGAAATGGAAAGTTCAACTTTGTGTACCCTTTCACTTTTATACGACAGAATCTGGCGAGAGCCTCCTAAACTGAAGATGAGTCATTTTATATTTAGAAACAAAATATTTCATGGACATTGACAGAAAGTAAAGCTAGGGTTAAACAAAGTGTTGAACCACAAATTTGAATGAACAATAAGGGGAAGGGTGTACTAGGGGTGGACAGTCTTTTGTCATGTTTAATTAAAATGATGTAGTAGCTATTTGTATGTGAAAGCAGTAAAGGATGCAGATATGGTCTACAAATTAATTAGAGATCATTAGGCTTATTTTGGAGAACATTGAGCTAAAGGGGAAAATGCAACCTTTTAGTATAATATTATTTAATTATTACTACTATTTCTTATTATCTGTCAAGTGGCACTAATAGTTTTAAACATTACAACACATTGAAAAGTAGTGTATGTTGGCATTTTCTTCTTGCACTTCAGACAATAATCAACCATAAATTATTTATAAGATACAGTATGAAAGTATCGTATACCATTTCTTTCCCAGGTACAACATTGCAGTAATTCAAAGAATTGAACTTTAAAATCAGATAACCCACTACTTCATAAATATATTTGTTTTTCATTTGATAATTATTTGTGAACAGTATGTGGAAAACAGTAGTTGTGTGAATTGGTTAAGAGTTGATCGAAGAATACTGAGCATGCTGCAATTTTAAGAAATAACCAAATCAACGTACTTGTCCTCTGTTTATCATGCTCCATCCTTCATGAATGTAGTTGTATTCAAGTAAACTTGCCTCTCTCTCTGAAAACAAAAAATGAGAAGAAGATTTAAACATTGCCAAAGAATAATTTTCTGTATGCAATAGATACATAAGAATGTTTTTTTTGGCTACTGAAAAATAAGCTTAAAAGAAAGAAAAATAGCCTTTGAAATAGAAACCTGGGAACAGAATTTTAAGGAGGCTGATGCTGATATATACAGTAGCATGAATTATTGTGAAGAGCTACTTTAAATTAACACATCAGTATACATTATGGGAAAGTAATAATACAAAGCATGACAGAAACAAGAGCTTTTCCATGTTGATACACACTTCAGGGATATCAACTGAGCAGTCAGGTACCTTCTAGATTTGAACACTGTTTCGGAATGTTTTTTGGTAAATTGTAGAATAATACATCATAAATGACAGAAATGTACAGTAGCTGTACAACGTCTATAATGATGGTATGAGAATGAACTAGCATGTTAAAATGAGTAATGTTGCTTTTCAATGTATAGCTGCCATGTTACAATACATTTTTTTTTGGTAAGTTCTTAAATTATGGTTAAAGGGTGTGAAGACTCTCACAAAAAGAAACGTCTAATGCCGGTAATCTGACCTACAGGTAGTTTCGAATGAGGTGTAACAGAAGATTAAGACACCACCATCGATCCCAGAAAATACACACAAAGCTTGCTAACCGTCTGTAAGCTTGCTAACATGCGGTTTGGGGCGAGTCTTCAATGCCTTTAAAGGCACTGAAGACTTGCCCCAAACCGTGTGCGGCCATCTGAAAAAGTTAACTTTCTGTTGCTTGCAAGTGACGTTTTGTTCGTGTCGCTACAAAATGCAGACAGTAATGAAACGTGATACTGTACCTTGTTATCTTTAGCTGGACCTGAGATGTCCATCGCTGTATCGTTTGTATACTGTGCTGTGGGTATTGACCGCAGCTGTATGTACTTACTGTACACTAGTGTCTAATTACCGACGGTAGCAAGCTGTGTGTGTATTTTCTGGGATCGATGGTGGTGTTTAACACTTCTGTTACACCTCATTCGAAACTAGGTCAAATTACCGGCATTAGATGTTTATTTTTGCGCGAGTCTTCACACCCTTTAAAAGGGAGACTGTGAGCACAATAACTTACTCTTTGATAATTTGCAGAATTTATATATAATAGTGCAATAGTAACAAATCAGGAAGATGCCATATCCTAATATTTCTAGCCTTGGTATGGTATCATAAAAGTCATCAAATATTCTTTGTTTGTGATGAGGCTTTCCGTTGCTTTCTTCAGTTGGCGTCACCTCTTCACTTTCTTCACTATTGATCGTTGGTGGTTTATCCATTATTCTGACTGGTCGCCAATTGCCTAGTAAATAGACAAAGTTGACATGTGGCAGTTGAATGCATAAATGCATGTGAAAAATAGGAAGAAAAAAGTTAAAAAGAGAAACTAGGCCTAGACTACTGTAGGTCCCTGAATGAAGCATTCCACACATAACAGTAACATGTACAGTGTTCACATATGGAACGCGAAAAGGACCACAACATATGATGATGTTAATGATGATCTAATTTTATATGTTCATGTACAGGTACTGAAAAACTTACGATGATGTACTAAACATATACGATGATGTACTAAAAAACTAAGATGTACATCAAAACATATAGGATGATGTACTAAAAAACTAAGATGTACATCAAAACATATAGGATGATGTACTAAAAAACTAAGATGTACATCAAAACATATAGGATGATGTACTAAAAACGTAAGATGTACATCAAAACATATTCGATCATGTACTGAAAACTTGTGATGATGATGAAAAAGCGCAAGTTACAAAAAAGTGGCGTATGGATATCCATTATTGTCGTTTGAATACGCGTATGAATATCCATATATAAGGAATATAGGAATATCAAAGTTGATACCGAAGCCCCGCCCCTAGTGGTTCTTTATGAGTTTACACTGAATATTCATTAAATTAGTACATGATCGATTTGTTTTAATGTACATCGTACGTTTGTAGTACATGATCGTATATGTTTAGAACATGATACATTTAGTACATGATCGTATATGTTTGGTACATGATCGTAAATTTTTAGTACATGATCGTGTATTTCTAGTACATGATCGTAAGTTTTCAGTACATGATCGTATAAAATTAGATCATTATTAACATCATCATATGTTGTGGTCCTTTTCGCGTTCCATATTCACACAGGGTCACCTGATACTAATAGAAGGAAAAATCATGATAACTCCCATCAAAATCTCATTGAATTGAAGAAAAAATTATGCTTCTTTTGGGGACCAACTGATCATAGATTTGTTGTTGAATTTGTTGTGATACTTCCAATTCGATCACAGAAAGGAAATAGGCAATTTCTTGGTTTAAATGTGATATGAGAAGTTTGTGAAAGGCTCTGAATACGAACGCCCATAAGGGCAAGCTTCTAAGTTCAATTATAGTAACTCTAAGTTTTAATTAGTCATGCATCCTTTCCAATCATAACTGGTGACTGGTCCCCGGTTCGAGTCACTCCAAGAATAACGGTACAGTATGTCGTCCAGTTAAAGAGTTGTTGACGATTGATAATTCATCATCATGGACGTTAAATATGAATTTAAGAGACTGACTTCGGTACAGCTTGCGGCTTTGATAAGCCCCTGAGGCTTCTTCAAGAGTTCCTGCTTGCAGGAGGATCTAAAGAAATACATAGTGACATACATACATACATACATACATACATACATACATACATACATACATACATACATACATACATACATACATACATACATACATAAATTAAATTTAAACAAGCTCGGCAACTTTTGTTTCCTGTTTGAGGGCCTTGTGGAACTTGTGCCACTACTGTGGCCATGTAATCACTGAATGTTATCCTTCTATGGATCTTTGTGCAACTCGTGGAAGGAACGTGGAAGGAATTGTTTTCATATGTTATTATTTCGCAAAACTGGTATTTGTTAACCTAACTCAGGCCTACAGTGTCATTCACGTAGCTTGGTCAACGTGTATCAGTATCAAGTATCACTATCGGTTCATTTTTGTCAAGCACACAAATTTCTGTGGTGTCAACTAGTTACACTGCATTATGTTCTTACCTCCGAGTCCAACAAGACGCAAAGAGGCTAAACTGGTTTATATTTGCTGATGGCTACGTCTAATCGTAGTATTATGAGGTGAACATTAAATGATAAAACAAATGCTTTGTGACTTCCTCTTTTACTGCTTCAGTCCAGGCCAGGCCCCGAGGTCGACGTATGAGTTGTAGTGAAATCGAATTCTATGCTAACAATACCCCTACTAGCTTCAAGTCGGTGGTAAAAAAAATATGCATGGTGACCTTTCCCCTTAGCAACGGATCTATCAAGCGCTTTTATCATGCACATCTGATCGGAATCGATGCATGCACAGCGGAGTTTGATCGCGGAAAATATTGGTAGTTGATGTCTGACTGCCCCGATCTAGAAATTTGAAGAAAACGTAGAGTGCAGAACATCAATAGAAAATGACGGAAGAAGAGTCTGAATCGCAAGGACTTGCAACTAATAAGCGTATATTTATAAACCACGTAGACAGCTACTCAGGAAAATCAATTTCTAAGGTAACCTCACCTTGATTAAACGTAAAATGTTAATAATGATAGCCTAAGTTAGACAACTTCAGTGTTACTGTAGACTTGGACGTAGTTAAGGTTAAGTTAGAAAAAAAAACGTAGGCTAGTTTAGTTGTATCCTTTAACTAGGCCACGTAATTTCATCTATGGTTTCATCCGATTCCAACAGAGATAGGAAGAATAGCTGAATTGCAGAATAGGCTTTCCCAGAACCCTTGACTCTCAACAATTATGACTGGAAAGCCATATACTTGATATAGTTATACTAAGGAGTAAGGGCTAGGCTATAGTTAGTAAGCAATGTACTGTAGCATATTGTCGTTCTGAAAAAGCCCTGTATGTGTGAGTTGTGGGGTAGGCTATCCTGCAATTGCTCCAATTTCCAAAAGAATAACTTTGGCAGTATGTCTAAACTAAAGGTTGTGAGTCATGACTCATGTGTTGAACTAAACTATACATAAATGGGTGAAATAATACATGAAACTTGAAAGTGCCTCATATTCATAAAACAAAGTGAATAATTCCATGTTTCTATATGTAGGCCTAGCAATGTAAGCCATTTTCATTAAGGCTCTGCAGATTAAAATTGTGTTTGAAAAATAGGTCAAAATTTGACTTAATGTATTGAAAAAGATACAATTTGAGAAATAACTATCAAACCAGGCAACCACAATATTCATTGGTGCACCTACATATTAACATATGAACAATACAGTGCAACAAATGAGGGAATACGATACATTACAATATGTTGAACATTAACAAACCTTCCTGGTGGGGAAAAGCGGCATGTAATCATCCAATTGGTGTTCAATTGATATGGAAAATTGTGTTTCCTGACAGTTCACTGAATTTGGGACCTACCATACTACTCTGCTTTACAGTAACACATTTACAACAAGTGTGAGACTGACACTGCTCTCTTTATCACTCTTCAGAAATGATTGTCAAGCAAAATTCTATCAAGACATTTTGAAGGCCTTGTATAGATAGTATGTTAAGTTTTTTGTCTATTTTTCTGTGTCAGTTTCTGTCTCATTGCATTGTTGGAGCATCTCTGGACGAAATAGAAGATGAAGAAGATGCAGCATCAGTACGAAGTGATGGAATTCCTCCGAAGGAAGGCACATACAAAATCATTGGTACACTTCAAGATGCAACCAAAGGAAAACCAGATTGGGTTCAAGAAGTAATTGATGTAAGTATGTGTGTATATACATGATGTTTTACCTTTTTAACATTTTCAAAATTGTGGAGTTTTTAACCATTGGTGGGTAGGACCATCAAAGGTAACTTCTCAATCAGAATTTAATAAAGTAGTTTAAACTAGTCTTTCTTCAATACCACTTTTGTCAAACATTTTGCTCATTACTTTTGTTTTAATATGGTTGTATGCAGCAGACAATGTATGTAACCCCCTCAGTAACTTATCTTTCTTTTTGCCACCAGATCAATGTTTTTTTATCTGCTTTTTAAGATCTCATATACATTTTTTAGAGCTGCAAGCAAATTTCTTATTTCTGCATTGTAGATAGCTTATAGCTCTATATCTATATAAAAAAAAAGCAAGGTTTAGAAGCAAGAATTAATTTTTTCTCCTCTCATACAGCTATCTGAAAAAGAAAAAATGTTGGAACATCTGTCTGAATGTGATGTTGTGGTGTATGACATTACAGAAAATGAAGATCAGATTGAAGAAGCCTCCTGGGCAGTCTCAGGTACTAATCTGTTATTTTAAGTGTAACTAATGCTATTTTTTGGTTTATTTCTTTACTTAAATTCATGATAACCAAAGTTCATGTCAGTGAAGTGGTGAAAACAATGCAATATGGACTGCCACTCCATTTACTTGCTAACATGTGGAATCATCTAGTTGGCATATATCTGATAGCATATAGTTCACTCCAGCTGACAATCAGTTGGAAAAAAAATTTCATTATCTTTTAGATCCTTCAAACATTTCAGGTTTATGAATTGGTGGTAGTTTGGTATGAAAAGCCCCTACCTGCATGATATCAGGCTTGTCAGCTTCAAATATTCAAATATGATATCACCGTCATTATTCAGTTGACCATTGCCAATATCACTTTGTACAAAAATTAGTTGAGCTGCTTGCATTATACATAATTATTTTTGCTTTTTCATTTTTTCCCCATTCTTTTTAGGTCTTCATGCCGAGTTAGAACATTTTGAATCTCAAAAGATGTTCATCCTAATTTCGACTGTCATGACTTGGTCAAAGAGTAAACCAGTTGACCCAGTGAGTTATGTGACATCTATGAAATTAAATATTTCCACTTTGGATCCATATATTTTACTTCATTTTATTAGTTTTTAATACCATTGGCAAGTGTGTAAGGGAGAAAATTTAACTAATGACTATCTTACTAGCTTTTGTGCGTTCATTTTTAAAGTGATACTCTGGTGGGCAGATGTAGAATAAAAGAAATTGCAAATTTCCATCGTCATTATTCGTGAAGACCTCATTCAGGTGGCCGGTTTTTATCACTGTTGCAGTGAAGTATTTTGGCAAGGGCAGAGTGAGTACGGTCATCATGGCAATTAAACTAAGATGTCTTAGTTAGATTTCTTCATAATGCATGGTCAATTAAATGTCATTTAATTGGTCAAGCCTTTAATTCATAGTTCATTGATAATTTAACAAACCGTTTAAAGGGAAACTGAGTGCAATGTGCAACATTTCCTAAAGGAAGTAAAAGGTTTAGACATCAAATATAAGTTATCTGAAAACAGAGAACCAAGAACAGGTGCTGTACTTTTCAACTAGCGATGGGTGACATTTTGTCTGCAACCTTAAGTTTGTTGTCATTTATTTTGAATTCTTAAATTCATGATACTCAATTATCCAACATTGTGCAACATGACCTATGGACGGATTCCAATTGTATTTGGTTCCCAGGATGATCCAGAGATACCATTTACTGAAGAGGATTACAGAAGAAGGAAGCCACATAATAATTTTAGAAACCACATCAGTGCAGAAAAGTTGGTCATTAAACTAGGCAAAACCGTGAGTATGATTCTGTATAGAAGTGAACAGTTTTAGTCTTCATGTAGTGAAGATATTGGACAAGACATCATGTTAGAAATGTAGTCAGTCTGCAGTCAACAGATAGTGTCATTGCCTTAGGAACACCTTTCCAATGATTTAACCATTATCATTGTTTCGTCTGATGAGATAAGCTTTTCTCCAGGACAGTTTACTCCTTTCTGACCATATCTGCCACAAACTATGGGTGTATGCAAGGTTACAATTTATATTTGTGGGTTTTGTAGATAAACTTTTGATGATATATGATATTCCATATTTTCAATTATGTATATATATATATCCACAGTGGATATCATGAATATTGGAAGTAATTTATTGGTTGCAGATTTACAGGTGATAACATTTTAATTAAAAAACAATGCTTATTAGATGTGTGATTTGAGCTAAAGAATCACATTCTATAGTTGATAATTGCTGTACTGGTAAAAGTCTCCTCAACAACTTGTTGCATCTGATGTCTCAATGTTTTGGTCAGTAAAAGCTTGAAATTACAAACCTTTTTAGCTCCATCTGCTGACCTCTAGTTCCCCATCCAACATCCCTCCTCCACCCCTCCCAAGAAAGATATAAAATATGACAAAATACAGCATCAATATCTAAATGAAATAGAAAAGCAATGCTTCTGTGTTTGTTAATTAGTTCATCTTTATCTTTATTTGATGCAGAACAAAGCAAAATTTGCAACGTATGTTGTGGCAGCAGGACTGACTTACGGGGCCGGGGAGAACATGTTCCATTATCTCTTCAAGGTTTGTTTTCTCTTGTTCTACATCATTCATGATTACCTCTAGGTCAGTCATATAGTATATATTTACTTCACGTCTTCTAAGGTCTATATCAAAAGTCAGACGAAGAGATGGTTGACATATAACAGGGTTGTCCAACCTTTTGCAGAGGAGGGCCACATGGAATGATTATGATGAAGGAGGGGGCCGCATGAACCCTTCGCTCGATTTTTCAATTTTTTGCCCGAAGCCCAAGGCAACAAAATGTGAGCACTGTGCGCGACTGATTTATTTTCCTTCCTGATAAAACAGTTCAATGAAGTCCAGCCGCCCCCCCCCCCTCCGCTTAGAGAGTGTCACACAAACTGACCTGTATGCAGTTTTGTGGACCCACAAGGTTCGAATGATTGATTGTATAGCTTCAAATTGTTATCAATAAATCTGCTCACTAAAATTTCGCACCGTAGAGCATCTCTGGCGGGCCGGACGCAACCCTGCGGCGGGCCGGACGCAACCCTGCGGCGGGCCGGACTGTGGCCCGCGGGCCGTAGGTTGGACAACCCTGACATATAAGATAAGATAAGATCAACTTTATTAAACCCCACAAAGGGTATAACTGAATGCTCGCATAAAAAATAGTGTCATACAAATACTAATATACTAAAAGTTACAGAAGGGCAAGAACAAATAAACAAAGCAGGACACATATAAAACATTGCACAGTGACAAATTAGCGTTTAAAATTTAAATTATGAAGTTTTATACATTGTGGAATAAAAGAAGAGGTGTGCCTATTTTTGTACCTATATAACTACAGCCAGAGTGCGTAGGACGTCATCTCTGGTTCTCTGCATTTCACTTGATGGGCACTTTTGGTCTACAGGGATGATAAGATGATGATCTGTTGCTGGCTTTGGAAATGCTCAGTTTAAAGGAAGAGTGTTTGGTTTTATGTTTAATAAAGCCATTAATCTGGGCCAAAGTTGTCCACTGATGTCTTAATTGTTGGCTGTTCCCAAAGCGAATGTTTTTTTTTTTTTTCTGTGAGCTAGTTTATTTAAAATTGTTATTAAATACTTAAAGTAAAAAATCTCTCATTTCCCCTACATGTGCCAAATGTTAAAATAAAAAATTTAAATGAGATGCTGTAAATATATATCCAGCTTAGGCCTAATGTTTGGTTCATTGGTATTTTACAAATCTTACAATATTTCTTGTGTTCCTGTTGTCAGGAATAGAAACACAGTCAGTTTTATTTTGGTTTAGAAAAGACTTTCAAATGCTTTTGTTTTGTTTTGCAGACTGCCTGGCATGGAGAAGCTGATGCTCTCAAGTGCTATGGTAATGGCATGAATGTATTACCAACCATCCACATCAAGGATTTAGCAGCGTAAGTTTGTTCTGTCAAATTTGTTCAAAGTTCCCTTACAAAGTGATCCTGTGTTCAAGATAGATACTCTCATATTAGCTTTCTATTTATTGTCAATGGACTGCAGAACTGTAAATTAAGACATTATTGTCTTTAGTTATCGATGATGACATCATGTGGATGGTGGAGCTTTTTAAGGGAAACACATTGAAATTTGCATGCATGGAGATTTTTTATGATTGAATCAGGTGAAGAAAGTGTTAGACCAGTTGCTTTGAGTAATTGGATTGCAGTCAGCAGCATAGACTTTAGGTAGTTTGTGTTTAACGCTTGACTGCAGGGTACGTTCTATACCTCCTGAATACTGTAAACAGTCTATATAATAAGACCATGGGATGTTGCTACATGCAAATAATGGTATTATGACCTGTACAAATTGCACATTATGCTCTATGAGGCATGATGTGACTTTTTCAAGTAGTGAACAGTAACATAACAAGAGTGGCTAGCTCGAACGTACATCTGCAGTGCACAAGGGTCACTTAATTGAAGGGAGTAATTTAGTGTTCATAATTTGTGTAGCAGTTTTGAAGGCTCTGGATATTTTCCCGTATGTAATACTTTGGTCCCTGTGTGCAAAACCTGCTATGCATCTTTGCACTTGCATAGCAAATTTCCTATATTGCATAGAATTTTGTAATGCAATACTAATAATCATTCCCTGAATTGGGTAATCAATGGAACTGCAACGAATATCAAATAAATTAAACCCCACATTTTGAAAGCTATGTTTGATGAGCAAGGCCACAATATATTAACTCAAGCATGCTATTCATCCAAGAGCATA
The DNA here is from genome assembly GCF_037975245.1 of Apostichopus japonicus. NCBI lineage: Eukaryota > Metazoa > Echinodermata > Holothuroidea > Aspidochirotida > Stichopodidae > Apostichopus > Apostichopus japonicus. The sequence continues at coordinate 33,855,999 of NC_092568.1, read as the reverse complement.
TTTGTTAGTTATTACCACATTTATGTTATATTTTTATTTTGTGTGTGAGTGTTTGTGTCGGTTCACTGTGTGGATCTCTCATATATTTTACATACTTTCAGGGTGGTTCAGAATATTGCAGATAGCAGACCCAAGACCAGATACTTGGTGGCTGTAGATGACTCTCAGAACACCTTGGAAGAAATTATAAAGGTATTTTGTGCTGTTTCTTTTGAATGTTTATTTCCACTTACGTAAACAGAAAAACAGGGATGGAACAAGAATCATGCAGAAAGTGGAGGAGAGGTGAAGACACTGGATGCTTTTACAGTCTCAGCTACCCTTTGCAGAAATTAAGAGCTATTTCAGTGACATTTAAAGACAATTTGTTTGTATTTAACCAATAAGAAATAATTTTTACTTCATTGTTAATGACATCGGCAGCATGATAAATATTATTGCCTTTGTAAAGGATGCTTGCATCATCATCAAAGAGGAGGATAAAGCTTTGTAGAACAATTAACAATGTCATTGATATAAATTTTGGAACAGAAGAAGTCCTAATATAGATCCCATTGGGACATTGAAAGTAATACTTCCGGGAAAAGAAGCTGGTTCTTAAATGATAACAATTTGTTTCCACAAGTTAATTGCACTGGAGAGGTAGTTATTGGAAGGAAGGGAGGGGGCAGGGTGGGGCACAATATGGGGCAGGACATAATATGATATTCCATCAGGCTACACTTATGCTAAGATTCATACAAAGTTACAGAAATGCTATAGACACTCCTCATTTGATAATTTGTTTGTTCTGGATCTCATGTCTTTGTTTTTGATAACTTTCTTTGTCCTCCAATAAATAAAATGCCCTGCACCAATACAGTCCCTTGAAGTCTCACCATGAATATGCACGCTGCTTCTGCTGTGTAAGGTACCTGAGAGATCTCCCTCCAGGTGGTAGTGTACATATCTTGTGTTTCCAAGATTTACTGTCAAGGATAGAACTAAGTATGGATATCCCACAGTTTACATTCATGGCATTCGCCTACTTAGGTAATTATGCAAATTATTCATCTGACATGCTCATTGTCTTTGCTCTTGCAGGCCGTCAGTCAGAATCTAGGAAATGGTAAAGTGGATCACATCACCAAAGAAGATGCCCTGCTCAGTAAAAGTTTATCAGTGAGTTTGTTTGTTTGCTTGTTTTTTGGTTTGTTCTTTTAAAGTGATATTTGGGTGGCTGAAGTTGATGACTTGATAATCCTGCATAATGCACATTTGCTGCATCATTTAGGTCAAAACCACAGACACATAGCGATTTTTATGAGGAAGATATAAATTTTTCAAATTAATAGTACTTTGTGAATTCATCTGGTAGCAACAGTCAATGATGCTCATCTAAAAATGCTTTGTTTTTCTGTATAATGTTTTACTCACTTACAGAAATAATATTTCTACAGGAAAGTTGCATTTGATGAAATTCTAAATGTGTAGAAACAGCTAAGCAAGCATTCCAGATAGATCAGATATCAAGGATAAATCAAGAAAAAGATTATAATACAAAAAGTAAAGCTTGAAAGGAACTTTTGTCATTATGAAATCACAGACCACAGATGGTGATTTACTCCAGAGAGGAATCAAGGGTTTAACCAGTTAATATAGCTCTATTCACTCTTCCATATCTTGAGTGAGGGATAAAATATAGAGATGGGGGTTCCAGCTAATGTTATGTAATATATCATTTACATATAAGTGTCATATTGTCTGCTTATAGGAATATCCATTTAAGTCAGTGAGAGATGTCTTCACTTCGTTATTTAAATCCAATCAGGACCTGTTATTTCATTAGAAAAAAACAAAAACAAACCTGTGAATTAGGAATAAAGTTGTAAAAATGATAGAAACAAGAATTTTTACTGTCAGTGTATTGCTGTGGTTTATTCTATGACTTTATGAGCATAATCATACGTGAGTGAGGGAATAAAATAAAAAAAGATAGAATTCAGAGATGAATGAAATAACTGACTCCAACTTCAAACTCATTCACTGTCAATTTCTCTCCTAAAATTTAAGGCCAAGATTTTTAGAATACGTTTCACATCATTTTTAACTTTGTCTGTTCTTTATTTTATTTCAACAGCAACCAGAATTTGACATGTTGCTTGTGAACCTGAGGATGGACGGTGTGTACATCAAAGAGAATATGAACATAAGATGGATCGCTGAGCAGGGTGTTGTGGATAATATTCCAGAGGTGATCAAGGAATACAAGAAAGCTAGAGGACTTTTGGTGAGCATTTGGGATATAACATAGTATTTTGTAGTTAAACCATTTAAAGTTGATTGAATAAATTATTAAGCTTTCTTTGATTCTGTTCCTTACAGAAGCTGTTATTTTCTTACTGTATTTGTTTTGCATAGTGTTTTACCACTGTAGGGGACATACTTGATTATCATAGATTATTTGAAGCTTATGTAACAAAACCAATTATTAAGATGTTTCATTAAATGAAATGAGGCTGGTCTGAAATTTGCAATAGTTATAGGAATAAGTTTAAAAGTTGTTAATATTTTAAGTTGTTTTCACTTTGCTACTTTACTAGAAGTTATTTGCAGAGAGGCTCTTCTCATTCAAGTTAATTCTTAGATAGTGAAGCAGGTTAATTAATTAAATATAAAACACTCTTGTTATAGGGACACGAGTCGTGTATTTTATCTTTATTCTCTTCTTTTATTCGGCTCTTGTAATTACAACTTCAAGGATCTTAATTATCGTAGTATTTTCTGTGTCTTCTTACGCACTTTATGCGGAGTGGTAAAAAACGGTATCAGAACCATCTCGGTTTTTTTTTATCCCTTCAACGTGCACTTGTGTATTTACAACATCACCCAACTAAATGATTTCCCCCTATGGCTATGTCTATTTGAAAACTACATTCCGGCCCCAGTCGCATTAACTAATGCGATAACCCTAATCACTGTTTTCAAAATATGAAAAATGAAATAAATCAGTCAAAAGAATCAAAAGTCTGAAATCTAAAACTAAGAAACTAAGAAAATCGAAAATACACCCTTTCACAGTCACAGTTCCCAAACTACTAAACTAGACTTATGTCGTTTCCCCTTCAAGCAGTAAACACAATTTGACCACTGGCCTGACAAGCGTGGCCGTTTTAGTTTTGATTTTGGCACTTCTAACCAAACCCCCTTTATCCTTATAAGCCTCTATGACCACCCCCATTAGCCATGAGTTCCGAGGTGATTGGTCATCCACTATCATCACGACATCTCCGACCTCAGTACATCTCTCCGGTTGAAGCCACTTCTGCCGTCTCTGGAGGGTTGGTAAGTACTCTTTTGTCCATCTCTTCCAGAAGAGATCAGCCAGATACTGCATCTGTCGCCAACGCCGTCGGGCATAGACATCCTTCTCGTCAAATTTCCCCAGCGGCATATCCACAGGCGCCTTTAACAACAGCAGATGATTGGGTGTTATGACATCAAGATCGTTAGGATTGTCAGATACTTTGGTTAGAGGTCTACTATTAATGATAGCCTCTACTTCACACAGAAAAGTGTGTAACTGTTCATCACTCTGGGTTGTTCTCAGATACTGCTCACTGAGAATTCCACTCAAGACTTTACGAACTGTTCGGATCTGTCTCTCCCAAACACCTCCAAAGTGAGATGCAGCAGGTGGATTAAACTTCCACTTCAGTCCATGATTACTGGCAAATCTGTTAATCTGGTTTTCATCTAATTCTTGCAGAGCACTCTTTAATTCTTTGTTAGCACCAACAAAATTGGTACCATTGTCTGAGTACAGCTCTTGTACATGTCCACGTCTAGCCATGAAACGTCTCAGTGCACCTATACATGAGTTGGTATCAAGTGAATGTGCAACTTCTATGTGAACTGCTCTGCTGGATAGACATGTAAACATCACTCCATATCTTTTCTTCAGTGTTCGCCCCTGTTTGATTTCAAAGGGACCAAAATAGTCTACCCCTGTTCTTGAGAAGACTCCTTCATCTGGACGAAGTCTGTAGGCTGGTAGGTCTGCCATCTTCTGTTTTCCGGTTCTTGCAAGATATTTTCTGCACTGGATACATCGTTTTAACAAGCTTCTTATCATTGAACCAGCATGGATGATCCAATATTTCTGTCTCAATTCTGCAAGGACGTGGTTCCTTCCTTGATGACCCACTAATTGGTGAATGTGTCTTATAATTAGCTTAGACACATGATGATCTTTGGGCAGTATCATCTGATGTTTGGCATTCAATGGAATAGATGCCTTCCGTAGCCTTCCTCCAACTCTCATTATCTCATCGTGTAATTCAGGATCAAGATCAGTAAGTCTGCCCTTTTGTCTGAGACATCTGTTTCCTTTATCAGAAGCCTGTTTAACTGTCCCACATGGATCCTTGATATTCATCTCTGCAGTCTTTGTCTTTTGTAAGACACCAATCTCTTCTGGGAATGACTGCCTTTGTATGAACTTGATAATAGCCTTTTCAGCAGACTCCATCTCATCACTGGTAATTCCTTGAGAACACTGATTTGGATTGTGTCGTTTTATCCTTTGTAGCAAGATGGTCTTGAGACGTAACCACCACGCCACTGATCTCTTCAGTTTGTTCCATTCTGAGTGGTATTCTAGCAGTTTTTCAACTGGATTCTTTTGGTTTTCATCTGTCATTGTTACAGCACTGACACTGACTTCTTTCTCACACTCTCTATCAGAATCAGCATCATTACTGTCGTCTTCACATGGCCAGAAATCTTCTGTCTGATGAAGAAACTCTGGTCCATTTAACCAATCTTCCTTTGTGAGCAAATCATCTGCACTTAACCCACGGGAAGCATGGTCTGCTGGGTTAAGCTTTGATGGGACATATCGCCACTGATGGACATCTGAACCATCATGAATTATCGCAATTCTGTTAGCGACGAAGACGGGATGTCTTGCCTTTTCACTTCTTATGTACTTCAGGACTGTTTGACTGTCAGTCCAAAAGACTGTTTCATCGATATTCACTGTAAGCTCTTGTTTGAGCTGGGCATCTTGTTTCACGGCTGATGTTGCTGCTGTGAGCTCCATCTTCACGATTGTATGTGGTTTCAGTGGTGCAACTCTGGCTTTGCCGGTAAGAAAGGCACAATGGATTTCCTTTCTGTCATTAGTATACCTCATATAAGTTGCAGTACCATAACCTTCTTGACTTGCGTCGGCAAAATAGTGCATCTGGATGTTCACCACTTTACCAAATTCTTTGGGTTTGAGACATCTTGGTATCTTTAACCTCTCTAGAATAGGAAGTTCCTTTAGCCATTTTCCCCACTCATTCCGTTGGTCGTCAGGTATATCGCTGTCCCAGTCTACCTTCAGTCTGCAAAGACTTTGCAATATCTTCTTTGCCTGTAGAAGGAAAGGTGAAGCATAACCAATAGGATCATACACTGCACTCATCACAGACAAGATATTTCTTCTTGTGGCCTTTTCGTTTACTTTTGTGATATTGAACTCAAGTTGATCCCTCTCAACACACCACTGAACTCCCAACGCCCTTTCCTTTGGCAGCTCGTCATTTTCAAGATCAAGCCCTTTCAGTTCTTTGGCTCGGTCATCTTCTGGGATGGACTCCAGCAATCTTTTACTGTTGCTGACCCACTTGACTAGCTTGAATCCACCACTAGCCATGATTTCTTTTAGATCTCTATATATCTGGATTCCTTCTTCATCAGTGGCCACAGACTTTAGAAAGTCATCTACATAGAAGTCGTTGATAACTGACTCGATCACCTTATCTTGAAATCTATGTTGATTATCACTAGCTGTCCTCTTCAAGGCAAAATTGGCACAGCTTGGGGAGGACACTGCCCCGAATAGATGAACTAGCATCCTGTATTCTTTCATACCTCCATCGAAGTTGCCTTCAGGCCACCATAGGTACCTCAGGAGATCACAATCATCCTTTCTTACTCTTACTTGATAGAACATGGCTTCTATATCTGCCATGATGGCCACGTTCTCTTGCCTCCATCTCATCAGAACACCATACAATCGGTTGGTTAGGTCTGGTCCAGATAAGAGTTGTTCGTTGAGGGAAACTCCCTTGTACTGGATGGGACAGTTGAATACCACTCGGATCTTGTCCGGTTTCTTTGGGTGGTAAACTGCATGGTGTGGTATATACCAAACATTTCCATCATTCCGGTCAACATCCTGATCTGGTACTTTCTCTGCATATCCTTTCTTCTCCAGGTTCTCCATAAACTCTGTATATTCTGAAGCCAATTTCTCATTTGTTTTCAACTTCCTTTGTAATCGCAGACCAAACATATCTGCTTGAACTTTGTTATTAGGCATCTTAACAGCTCTATCTCTCAAAGGAAGTACTGTTTCATAATGGCCATGTACTTTGGTTACAGATTCCTCCATCATTGTCATAAACCTCTTGTCTTCAACAGACATGGCAATTTTCTGGTCAGAAAGACGTTCTGTGAAATCCATGTTAATGAAGGACTGGAGTTGTTGCTCCAAATTATCTGTACCATTCTGGACAATACCATTGTCTACTCGGCAAAAGTTGACGTTTACTTCGGGTTGGTCCATCCATTTGCCTTCAAGTCCATACACTAACCACCCAATGGGAGTCTTGATAGCATATGGATCTCCAATCTCGGCGGAGGCAATTTCCAACGGCATTGACACCCCAGGGACATTGCTTCCAATCATTAGGGTGACATGAGGTATGGAGTTGTGACCATCCATACTTGGGAGTTTAATGTGGCTCAAATGATCCCAAGCGTCAATATCATTCTGGGTTGGTGCATCATCCATGGTTGCTGGGATACTGTCTTTGACATAGACAGAGTGGAGGTCTATAAAAGAAGTCCCATTTATGTTTCCTACTTGCAGATCTCCTACAATGACATCAGTGGTCTGGACTTGCTGAAGATTCAAAGTCTTTATCAAGATCTTCGTTCTTCGGGTGTTCACCTTTAAACTGTCTTTCAAGAACTCATCAACAAAGACAGCACCACAACCATTATCAACAAAGGCATATGTGGCAATACATCTGTCACTGGTCTTTGGTTTGATCAAAACTGGAGTAATAGCCATAAGAGTACCAGTGACCTTCTTGTTTTTGTTTCCTTGGGGTCTTACGTTTTGTACACCAGCACAACCAGTAGTGACCGTTTGAGTCACCCTTTCATCTGATGATTTCTTTTCTCTGGCAGGATCATGAAGGATGGTCGGATGGGATTTGCTGCATTTCTCACATTTTGCCCACTCTGGATTTGGACAATTTCTCTTTAGATGACCAGGATTTAGACAACCAAAACAAAGCCCTTTCTTCATACACACATCTGATTTAGCCTGTAGGTCAAGTGAACCAAACTTCCTGCAATCAAGTAGGGTATGATAAGTGTTAGGTCCACAATACAAACATGGTGATATTTTGGCCTTGTTTTCCATCTTCTCATTTTTTCCCTTGAAAGCTTTATCATCCTCATTTGTTTTCACAGTAGCTGCAAAAGCCCTCTTGCTTGTCACCACCTTTGAATATTTCTGTGGGGTCTTCCAATCTTTCATTTTGTTTTGATATCCAAGACCTGCAATCCTAGGATCATTTTCATTTCTCGAATGTTGTCCAACAAACTGTTCAAAATCTTGTAAGGTTGGTGACCTCATCTCTACATCCCTAAATCGACCCATTTGGTTAATCCATTGTTGTTGCAAGGCTGTTGGCAATTTCTGTGCAAGTATTCTGAGGAACTCATAACCATTCATACTATCCATTTCTGGGTTACCCTGCTGTACATTGCAACAATTGATAAGAAATATGGCATATTTTCTTAAGGCAATCTTATCTCCCACTGCAATATGATCCCAGCTCTCTGCCTTAGATTTGTACGCTGCCGCCAAAACCTGGGGTTGACCAAAATTTCTCTGTAACAACCATTTTGCCCTTTCATATCCACTTGCTGGGGGCTCTATGGCTGTGCATTCCTTAATTAGATCATGTGCTTCCCCTTCGGTGAACCTTAATAACAACTCTAATCTCCGGGCTGGGTTTTGGGTTTTATCCTCCACCACATGCTGAAAGTTTCTTATGAACGGTGTAAATGACAAGAGGTCACTCCCGTCAAATGGATCCAGTCGTGGCGAAGGGAGGGCAGATTCCCTTTGATGGTCAACAATTTTATTCAAAAGGGTAGCCATTGAAATACCAGTGTTGACAGTGTCATCTGGTTTGGTAGTTATATCTGGAAGTGGTTGGCCATAACAAACTCCTGCATATGTTGGTTTTGTTTGATTATACTGTGCATGTTCATTACCATTATTTGGTGATAAGTATTTTCCACTGTCATTAGGTTTGTCAGGCACAGTGATGTTCTGTCGGGATACAAATTTCTTTGCATTGGGGTTTATTCTAGTATTTTCCCCTTCACTATGTTTCTTTGCTTCATCATCAGACTTTGGTAAGTATTGAAATGATTTTAACTCAATGCTCTTCACAACCTCTTTGGTAAGTTTGGCAGACACATCACTTTCTGGCCTTTCGTGCAATTGAAGTAGCCTTGACATAGCTTTGGCTGCTTCCAGTTCTGCCATCATATCAATTTCTTGTTGTTCAGTCTCAAGCTGTAACTTCTTTTCTTCCATTTGTTTTCTTTGTTTAACCCTTTCTGCCTTCTCCTGGGCATGTCGGATTTCATCTTGTGCTTCTTGCAATTCATACTCCACTTGTAGGTTACGTTTTCTCTCTTCTAGTTTCTTTGTTTCCTTCAATGCAGCTGCACGAGCAGCAATCTCTATTTCCTTCTGCTTTGTCCTATATAACAACACTGAAACAGTTGTTTTCACTGACACTTCACTATCAGTATGCCCCTTTAATTTATCTGGATTATTGACAATATTGACTAACGACACACTATCTTCAGGGTTTATGGAATCCATGATACTAGTTTCTCCGGCCCCAATGTCGGGCAATGTGGCTTGTTCCTTTCCCGAATTATCGGCCATATTGTACTCTTTATTCAGGCCATATACCACAGAGTTCCATGTATCACGCAACGGGCCTACAATAAAACACGCTGTTTACAACTGACCTATAAACGTTACACTAACGCGATGTTGCACACAGTGTTTACGTTCACCGTAGATTAGTTTCACGAAAGACGATAAGGCCTATAATCACATAGCGAACAGTACGTAGTAAGCTACATATAATCTACTTACAGTAATCACGTTTCTAGTGCAGAGTTCGATGATCTTTTATTCACTGTTCTGGCGTTTTTTACGAATGTTATAGGGACACGAGTCGTGTATTTTATCTTTATTCTCTTCTTTTATTCGGCTCTTGTAATTACAACTTCAAGGATCTTAATTATCGTAGTATTTTCTGTGTCTTCTTACGCACTTTATGCGGAGTGGTAAAAAACGGTATCAGAACCATCTCGGTTTTTTTTTTATCCCTTCAACGTGCACTTGTGTATTTACAACATCACCCAACTAAATGATTTCCCCCTATGGCTATGTCTATTTGAAAACTACAACTCTGATGAAGACAGTAACATAATAGTCCAAAGTTTGACCACAGCTGTGCATTTTTGTCTTTCAAGCCAATCTGCATGGAGGAAGAGAAAATGAATGAAATTACAAATTTTATCGTGACGTTTAGTTGTTTTCTCTTCAAGAAAATAAAAATTGTGATAAAAAGGCTATAGTGGTCAGATAGAGATTTGCTTGTTTGTCTCAAGTCATCTGAGAGAAACTTAATATCTCAAACTTCAAACGTGATCAGTCTTCGGATAACAATGTTTGGTCAGAAATATATTCCCTCATTCAAACTTTATTATAACATAACAAATATAGCATAATAACTTTGAAAACAGCTGGTACAAGATATATCAAAGCACTGTTGCTTGAAACAGCAGATGTAATCCCACCCTGATTTCTACACTGTAGGCAAACATCTACCTATAGAAAGCACAATAAAGTAATATTTGTTTTCATGTACATCACATGTCACTGCTTTAATCTATATATTTTTTCTTCCCTCTTTTGACTGTATCTTCATCTTTCTTTTACAAATCAGCCTATGAGAGCTTGTGTTCTTGGTCCACCAGCATCAGGGAAGTCCTCCATTGTTGCTGCTCTTTGCAAGCACTATAAATTACATCACATCAAGATCAAAGATGTGATCGATGAAGCTATCGCAAATCTGGTAAGTTTAGAAGCTTGATACTCCTCTGTCGGTAATTTAACAAGTGACCAGTCATTTCTATAGCTGTTGTTTATTCAGAAACTGAAATAAAAGTTTAAAAGCAGTCAATGATAGTTGTTTCTGCAAGGTGTTGGTGATGTTACAGGGACCAAAGCTTGAGAAGTGTCACAGAACGTTGTATTTGTTGTAATGCTTGCTTCCTTTCAGGGGGTAGGGAGAGAGGGACTCTTTATTTGTATTTTTTCTTGTAGTTGTTTATCTATTAATTATTAAACTTAGCTAATTCAGTTCAATTTCACAATTGTTTTTTTAACCGTTAAAGCTAATTTGTGATTTTAGGTGATTCCATTTTATATTATCACCTGTTTTTTGCTCCTTTCTGTACATAGCTATGTGTAAAACTTTACAAAGAAAAATGTAATCATACCTGGAATAAACAATTAAAAACATTGTTTTTGAGAACAAAAACGTTTGTGATGAGGAGACAAAACAGGGTCATTTGTCAAATGTTTCTTCCTACAGGAGAAGAGTGCCGCACGAGCAGATGCAGATGAGAATGAAGACGATGATGGGAAAGCTCAGGAAGATCAAGAACTCTTAGATTCTATCAATGAAAGCAAAGAATCAAACAATGGTAAAAGCATTAAAGAAGACCACCTTGGTCCGGTTGCTATTGTAAGAACCCCTCCTCCTGTGTAAAGGAACCCTTATTCTCTGTAAAAGAACCCATTCTGCTCTGTCAAAGAAACCCCTGCTCCTCTGTAAAAGAACCCCTCCTCCTCTGTAAAAGTGAATGGAATCAATAGTAACCATTGAAGACAACATTGGTTGGGTTGCTTATTGTAAGAACCCCTTCTCCTCCATAAAAGAACCCCTCTGTTAAAGAACCCCTCCTCCTCCTCTGTAAAAGTTAATGGAATCTATAGTAATCATTGAAGACCACATTGGTCATGTTGCTATCGTAAGTGCCATTCCTCCTCTTTAAAACTTTCTCTCTGGTCATGTTGTGTCGACAACTCCTAATATATACAATACTAAGATCTGAAATAGTGTATACTAGATAAGTTTGAAAATGGGAGCAAATGACATCAAATAAGTTGGTGTGATCCTTGTGGCCAATGTAGATGTGGTAGCAGAAATTTGTCACAACCAAATCTAAGCAACTGCTTTTGATATGGCTTGTGTATTATGCTTCATTTAAGGTGAGACAGAACCACTGAGGACGACTGAATGAACGTAGTAATGTAAATTTGAATTTTGATAATATGATGACTACGACTGTCGACCACATATTCCAATGTGGTTGTAATCCAAATACATAAGTGACACAGTAATTACTAGCATATGTGGATTGTATAGTACATGTTTGATTGTGATAAGCATGTGTGTTCTTAAACACTTCTGTTATACATTTTAATAGACCACAGTCCAGTATAAATGAAACAAGATAAATAAAAAAGGGGGTAAAAAAACTTTATATATAGAAAATGAAAAACAAAAATGTTTGACCGAATTATTATATTTGTTCTTTTTTTTTTCCCCCCCAAAGGGAGGATTGAAAACCAATATATCATCCGCTTCTACCGTGACAAACTGCACTCTATGCCTTGTCAGAACCAAGGATTCATTCTGGATGGATATCCAAAGACCTTGGAACAAGCCAAGGAATTGTTTGCTGGTAGGTCTTATCTTTAAGAATTCAAATTGGATACAGACTGGTTCATTGAAATTAATGAGTCGGCATGGAGTTAAAATAAGCAGGTGCCAGGCGATTTTTATCTACCATTCTCTCCCAATACCCGACAGGGATCAATTAAGTTGGTCGCATGTCGCTCGATCTGTTGAGCAAAGATACGTAGTTAAAAACACCAATCCATTTGCTGTATTATTGATAAACGGTTTGTTATGTTACATATAATAACCTCAATCAACCTGTTCCCATCAGTGTGAATCCACACGTCAGTTGATCTAGCTCTGTAATCAGCCAATCACTTCAAATCCTCGATATAGTCAACTCATTCATGTAGATCAGTTCTCCTGTGTAAATTTGGTATTTACATCAAGATCTCGTTAAAGCTTAATTTATAATTAATCTGTTTAAGATGATGTAATATGAAAATTTACTTCATTCATTTTTCCCTTTCTGACCATTCTTTCCTTAAATTGCTACCCGCATTATGAGAACATACCTTGTTTTTTTATTCATTTCTTATACCTGACAATAACATCTATGTTGTTTTTTACATACTTAGCCGATGACGAAGAGGAACAGGAGGAGAATAGTAAAATTCCTGTTTACGATAAGGGAACAATGCCCGAGGTGGTCCTCTCGTTAGAAGCTCCAGATGATTTCTTAAAACAGAGGGTCATGAACCTGCCCGAGCAAGTGGTGGCCGGCACTCACAACACTGAAGCAGGCCTGACCAGACGCCTGGCTGACTTTAGAAGCCTTAACGAAGAGGATAACACTGTACTGAATTACTTTGACGAGCTTGAGATCCACCCTCAACATATCGGTGAGATTTTTGGAATTGATTGACTAGAAGATGCATGATGATATTCATCTCAAATTTCCTGGAGATATATAGAAAGGCCCAAATTGAATTAATTTGTTTGTGTATCTAAGTCTATTTGCAATTAATTATTTATCCTTACCGACTTTGACTTGAAGTGTGACAGCACAGTCAGAGAGACACTGAATATAGGGGGGTATTTCCAGAACTTCTGTAATTAATTAGTCCTCTGATGGAAGATAAGACTTTATAGAAGGCAAGAGTAGATGTAAAGAGCTCAGGGTGCAACATTAGACTGACTGTATTGAAAACAAAACAGGTGACGTAATAACGTATTTTAAATAAGAATTGAAGCAATGCCAAAGAGTCCTATTCACCACACTAAATCATATAAAATAGTTAGGAACCAGAAATTGACTGTACCAAAATAGCATGTGCAAAAGTGAGTGTACAATTGTATATTAGATTATTCTGTATGCAAGTGTTATAGTGAAACAATTACATGTCATGCAGCCATCCACTACTGGGGGAAGGTTTGACCATTTCAGAAAAAATTCTTAGCTCTTTTCAGGCCAGGCCATTTAACTTTGAAGGTGTTTTTTTGTTGTTCCAGCTTGTTCACCAAGTGTTGCATCTTTTTTCATCATACACATATTCTTCCTAATTCTTAAATACTTCCTTTGTACCTATTGATAGATCTGTGCATATTACCTATAAATTTTATCCAATTTTGTCTATCAAAATCTGTCAGATATTACCAAGGAGACAGAAGAAAAGAATACAAACATCGCAGAACAGATCATCAAGATCATGGGAGAACCGAGGAACTATGGACCCACCCCAGAGGAACTGGCAGAGGCGGAGAGAACCGAGACGGAGAAGAGATTGAAGAAGGAGGAAGAGGAGAAAGAGGAAAGAGAGAGGAAAGAAGAAGCAGAAGCTAAGATGCGAGAAGAACGAGAGAAAGAATGGGTGGGTGTCTAAAATAACAGTAACCATGAAAGAATGGGTGGGTGTCTGAAATAACAGTAATGATGAAAGAATGGGTGAGTGTCTGAAATAACAGTAACGATGAAAGAATGGGTGGGTGTCTGAAAAAAACAGTAACGATGAAGATTGGGTGGCTGTCTGAAATAACAGTAAGGATGAAAGAATGGGTTGGTGTCTGAAATAACAGTAACGATGAAAGAATGGGTGAGTGTCTGAAATAACAGTAACCATGAAAGAATGGGTGGGTGTCTAAAATAGCAGTAACGGTGAAAGAATGGGTAGGTGTCTGAAATAACAGTAAGGATGAAAGAATGGGTGAGTGTCTGAAATAGCAGTAATGATGAAAGAATGGGTGAGTGTCTGAAATAACAGTAATGATGAAAGAATGGGTGAGTGTCTGAAATAGCATTAACGATGAAAGATTTGGTGGGTGTCTCAAATAGCAGTAATGATGAAAGAATTGGTGGGTGTCTAAAATAACAGTAACCATGAAAGAATGGGTGGGTGTCTAAAATTACAGTAACCATGAAAGAATGGGTGGGTGTCTGAAATAACAGTAACGATGAAAGAATGGGTGGGTGTCCGAAATAACAGTAACGATGAAGAAAGGGTGGGTGTCTGAACTAGCAGTAACGATGAAAGAATGGGTGAGTGTCTGAAGTAACAGTAACCATGAAAGAATGGGTGGGTGTCTGAACTAGCAGTAACGATGAAAGAATGGGTGGGTGTCTGAAATAACAGTAAGGATGAAAGAATGGGTGGGTGTCTGAACTAGCAGTAACGATGAAAGAATGGGTGAGTGTCTGAAATAACAGTAACCATGAAAGAATGGGTGGGTGTCTGAACTAGCAGTAACGATGAAAGAATGGGTGAGGGTCTGAAATAACAGTAACCATGAAAGAATGTGTGGGTGGCTGAAAAAACAGTAACGATGAAAGAATGGGTGGGTGTCTGAAATAACAGTAATGATGAAAGAATGGGTGGGTGTCTGAAATAACAGTAACGATGAAAGAATGGGTGGGTGTCTGAAATAACAGTAACGATGAAAGAATGGGTGGGTGTCTGAAATAACAGTAACGATGAAAGAATGGGTGGGTGTCTGAAATAACAGTAACGATGAAAGAATGGGTGGGTGTCTGAAATAACAGTAACGATGAAAGAATGGGTGGGTGTCTGAAATAACAGTAACGATGAAAGAATGGGTGGGTGTCTGAAATAACAGTAACGATTAAAGAATGGGTGGGTGGGTGTCTGAACTAGCAGTAACGATGAAAGAATGGGTGAGGGTCTGAAATAACAGTAACCATGAAAGAATGTGTGGGTGGCTGAAAAAACAGTAACGATGAAAGAATGGGTGGGTGTCTGAAATAACAGTAAGGATGAAAGAATGGGTGGGTGTCTGAACTAGCAGTAACGATGAAAGAATGGGTGAGTGTCTGAAATAACAGTAACCATGAAAGAATGGGTGGGTGTCTGAACTAGCAGTAACGATGAAAGAATGGGTGAGGGTCTGAAATAACAGTAACCATGAAAGAATGTGTGGGTGGCTGAAAAAACAGTAACGATGAAAGAATGGGTGGGTGTCTGAAATAACAGTAATGATGAAAGAATGGGTGGGTGTCTGAAATAACAGTAACGATGAAAGAATGGGTGGGTGTCTGAAATAACAGTAACGATGAAAGAATGGGTGGGTGTCTGAAATAACAGTAACGATGAAAGAATGGGTGGGTGTCTGAAATAACAGTAACGATGAAAGAATGGGTGGGTGTCTGAAATAACAGTAACGATGAAAGAATGGGTGGGTGTCTGAAATAACAGTAACGATGAAAGAATGGGTGGGTGTCTGAAATAACAGTAACGATTAAAGAATGGGTGGGTGGGTGTCTGAACTAGCAGTAACGATGAAAGAATGGGTGAGGGTCTGAAATAACAGTAACCATGAAAGAATGTGTGGGTGGCTGAAAAAACAGTAACGATGAAAGAATGGGTGGGTGTCTGAAATAACAGTAATGATGAAAGAATGGGTGGGTGTCTGAAATAACAGTAACGATGAAAGAATGGGTGGGTGTCTGAAATAACAGTAACGATGAAAGAATGGGTGGGTGTCTGAAATAACAGTAACGATGAAAGAATGGGTGGGTGTCTGAAATAACAGTAACGATTAAAGAATGGGTGGGTGGGTGTCTGAAATAGCAGTAACGATGAAAGAATGGGTGGGTGTCTGAAATAACAGTCACGATGAAAGAATGGGTGGGTGTCTGAAATAACTGTAACGATGAAGTTTGATGGCAGATGTTACACTAACATGACAAATTAAGTCAAGAAAAATCATTGGAAATGTTTCAGTTCAAACATGAAATGCAATGATTTCACTCTAGTCTGTTTAAACGTAAGGAAAGAAAATTTAACACAGGTTGTTGTCATAAATCTTATCAAAACTGAAGCAAAACTACAGTGGTAGCCTGAACTGGAGCCATGGATCTGCTAATGGTTGTAAAGGGCTTCTAGCAAAGAAAGAAACTTTAAAGGGAGCTTTAACTGTTGTGTCTGAACAAATATGAATTTGGCTAAAATATTTTTGTAGGGTATTTTGATATGCTATCTGCATATCTCGAAGGTTTCTTGAGTGTTATCAAGTGGCACAGATGTTAAGTAAGAGATCAGCTAATATGAACATTTGTCAGTTGATAAAATCGGAAATTTTGTTTGCTCATTGTAGGAAAACAGACTAGATGAAGTGAAGAGGCAAGAGCTTGAACTTTTGGAAAATCAAGCAATCCCTTTAAGAAATTATCTTATGAAACATGTCATGCCAACCCTGACCCAAGGTCTGATAGAGTGCTGTAAAGTCAGACCAGATGATGCTATTGATTACATGGTCAGTGAATAAACCCAATGGGTTTACTTCTTTTTTTTTCTTCTTTTCTCTTTTTATACTATATACATATATTGTAGAATAGCCAATATGTAGCTGGGTTGGTTAAATTTGGTGTTTTTGTCACTTCCAAAGGGAGATACCAACATGCTATCCATGGAGGATAGCAATAATGAAATCTCTTTTGAATTTAAAAATGAATAAAACAGCATATTGTGGTTGGTCATGTGGTTTGGATCAAATTGACAAAATTTGTGTTCACTTAGAGACCCTGCTACCTTTATCACCCGTAGATACATACAATGCAGGCAAATTTGTCACCGAGAAAATTGAGTCTTTCTTAGTTGTCAAATTATCTGTGAAATGTATTCCTTATCATGTCCCCCCACCATCACCACCCCCCCCCCCTTTTCTGTAATAGTAAAATGTCAATACATTTGTAAATTTTGCCATTCTGTGATAGATTTAATGTTTTATTACCTTTTACATATTTTTATTTACTTTGTTTACCAAATTAAAATAGACAAACAAAATGCATTATTTGATGACTGAATTATAAACAGTTGATGCGAATTAAACGTTTAAATTCCCATTTTCATGTACTACAATAAATATTACTGTGATAATTCAGTGTTTAAAAATCTGCATCAAATAATCTAACCAATGTCCTTTTTCCGATTTACTCACAGGCCGAGTATCTGTTCCGTAACAATCCGCAGGTTGACTGAATAAAGATGAAAGCGCCAGCCTTTGTACACACATTGTTATGAATAATAACCACAGGATATGAGACTTCCCATATATGAACATAGCTGATACATTTGAAGCTATCCAATAAAAGTGAATTTATACTGAATTTACTAAAAGTGTTTTATACTTGAATTCATTCATTGTTGTATGGTTTTTCTTCATTTACATAAGTAACCTCAAGAGAATCCTTCATAATTCTATTCAGTGACAGAACACAAGCTGTGCAGTTTGATAACTTCTGCATTTTCAGGAAACATTTATTTCCAAAATAGTCTCAAATTTTCACCAGTAATCACTATCGGTTGACAGGCATTTGTTACAACCGATGTGAATTGTAATAGAGAGATTATGATCTTTGGTAGAGTATATTACAATCCCTAAATATTCCTGTGCTTCATAATCCAAGAAAGTGTTTTTTTATTGTAGTATTTTATCTCTTAAATTACAAAATTAAATTACATAATTAACCTCATGAGAATTTCCTTGTATTTTCACTGACAAAACACACATTGTGAAGTTTGATGACACCCTCAGTGTGTTCAGTTCATGATTCAATATTTAGTTATTGATTAATAATGAACAAGGAAGATGTAAGAATTTTTCTTTCTTATCATGCTCTTTGCCCTACTGTAAATATTCCTCTCTAGCGAGTGTGTCTCTACTATGTGTCTCTACTGTGCGAATAATATATATAACTGACCATTAAACTCTGCACCCTTGAATGTAATAAAATACTAGTAGCAGAAAAATGTAATGCTTATAGTTTCTATCCTGTAAAGAATTTATAGAAGTTTTGAAAGATTTAAATCAATAGCTTTCACCTTGATTCATTTGTTATATATTTCCAACGTTTCTTTGTTGTTGCCCCTACTGAATGAAGACAAATATGTATCATAACTCATTAATAAAAATGAAAAGACCACATTGTATATTAAGTAATTTTAATCTTTATTTGTATTCATTTTTAAAAGAATAAATAATTAAATAATAAAGACAGAATGTAATGCCCAATAAAACATGCTTACACCCAGAAACTTAAAACTAGAAAGGCACTGTAAGAAGCAGATTACACTTTCAGAGATGAAGTGAAAGGTTGTTTCCAACCTATGCAAGCAGTTTGTAAATATTAGGAAGTATATTTTAAAAAAAAGTCCATACAGTATAATTCTATACACATTAGCAACTTTGAGCTTGATAGCAGCATTTACCAAAAAGATTGCAGATGAGTTAAAACCGAAATGATTTATAAATGAAGCTTGCTACCAAGAGTAGTTAGTTACTGAAAAAAACAAAACAGGACAAAAATTAGGGAAAGGTATTGGATAAAGAAAAGAGCATTTGTTCCAAAATGGAGATTTTACCATGTGTTTCATAGCCACTGACACATAGTCACAGTAGTGAGGGTACCCATTAGAGAAGTGGTGTCAGCTGCAGATGCAAGGGGTAACCCTCCCCCCCCCCTGCACTTTTCCAAATCCACACAAAAAGTTCAAAGTAAACATTAAACACAACCTTGCATGCAGACATATTGAAAGACCTAGCTAAATATGCCTCAAAATGTTCCATTTCACATCTAAAATTGCTGGTACCTTACCATATTCCACAAGATTAGGTACCTGCTAATTTAATCTGCTTCATCTGTAGGAAGTCAAAATTGAACCAGACACAAATGAATTGAGGCATATTTAAACTTCTAATGTTGCAAATTTTGAAGCATGACAATCAAATAACAACCATATAGACATAACCGCACAAAATAGATCTCTTCGTCGGGTTGAGAGGTCTCCAATTATGTGTAAAAAGTACATAGTGTTTTGCAGCATGACGTACAGTTAGAAATCTATGCAAAGTACAGCTATGAGTTGTCTCAAATAAAATCTTGGAATACAAATTAAAATACAAAATGGATATAATGTCCAAAGATACCTCCTAGGAGAATCTGAACCTCAAAATTATTCCATGACATATAAAGGATGGTGAAATTATACAAAGTAATTCTTCTGTGAGAAACCATGTTGAAAGTGACAGAAAAGTGACATCAAGTACTTATTAGTGACCATTATGGATATTCCTAGCATATTTGGTGGCGGTAGTGTTTCATTCTAATGATGACAGTACAGACTGAAGAACATAACCTCCCCCGCCCCACCCCCCCCCCCCAAAGAAAAAGGAAGTGAAAAAAGATTGAATTGCTGACTGTTAAAATATGTATCTGAGCTGGTTGACCTTTCAATGCAGCCTTGTTTGAAAAGTATTGTCAAATTTGCAAATGTACAAGAAATTTAACTAAAATCTTGGCCTGGATACAGCCGATAATCAGTTTCAAAATATTGATACTTAAGTTGAAGAAACCTGAATCAAAGTCTATATTAAGGTCACAGTATAATACTGTTGACATGAGTTAATAATAAACATGGCCATTTTTACAAGTTTGCAGCAAAACAATTGCAACAGATTGCTGACCAGTAATAGTTTGGCAGAATTAAACTGACAACGTTTGGATAGTGCAAAATAAAATGTATGAATGCAAAGGTCAGTATCAAATTTCGTCCGAGTTGCGTATGAGCTGAGAAACGGCTACCTAGATGCTAATTTGCTTTAGGTGATACTATAAAACAATATTATTATTATTATTATTTACCAATATGAAACATGAATAGGCCCATGTTGAATGATCCTGGTGCAAAACAGTATTTTATACAAGTAGAACATGATTTACTGTAAGTGTCATATGATGGCGTAAGTTTTTATATAATCGTGTAGTAGAAATTACACAATCATCATGCTAAAATACAATGTGCATACTTATAATTCATTACAAATGATACTAATCTTCTACGTACAATTCATACGCAAAATATAAGTACATAATTACATTTTACTAACTAACATGTCATAATGTACAACTTTATGATTTGGTATATAATCCAGTAGCATTCCAAATAGGAACTGGGTCCTGATTCAACAATTACTTCAGAAATTGGGCCTCCAAAGGTTAGCCCAAACTCGGTAGGGCTTGGGTGTTTATATCTGGCACTCTACTG
Organism: Apostichopus japonicus; assembly: GCF_037975245.1. Lineage (NCBI taxonomy): Eukaryota > Metazoa > Echinodermata > Holothuroidea > Aspidochirotida > Stichopodidae > Apostichopus > Apostichopus japonicus. The sequence continues at coordinate 33,835,607 of NC_092568.1, read as the reverse complement.
GCTGCACATGTAACCACTCCATCAGCCCACTGCTAGCTACAGATGGGTGGTAATTAATTTCCTTTTTAGTCACCAGGCCCCTAGTTTAACTACTACTTGCATGAGCTTATGAATATGCATATCTACAGTTTAAAATGGCATTAGAGTTGTCGTCTTTTATGATGCTAAAATCTGCGAGATGATCATTATATTGCACAGTACATGTGAAATTTCAGTTACATGCAGGTAAATAAAGTGAAACTGACTTGCAGCATTCATATTTAAACAACTTCTAAACACAAGAGACATAAAGAATGCATCCAAATACTTTTAATTGAGAGGGAAAAACAGTTCAAAATATAACTCGTATAACATACAATATATGATAGTAATGCTTGAACAGCAGAGTAATATACAGTATTAAATTATGAATTCATATTTTGAAATGTATAAAAAAGAGCTTTTGCATGAATGTTACCTTGTTTTTTTTTTTTTTACCTAAGTTTTTGGTGAAACTTGTGTAAGTGTTAAGTAATAATGATCACACACATACCCACTTGCGAACTTACTAAGTCTAAGCAGTGCCATATTATATTATATACGGAAAAAAATGTCCTTCATATTTATACAAATTTTATGCAATTTATACATCTTCAATATGTAGATATCATGGTCTACTATGTACTCTTCCTTTACAAATCTCCCAAACAATGGGTGGAGGCGAGAGGTGCAGATTAGGGAAGAAGGATGCGGAATATATTTGCTTCCGCAAAGTGGATTTTCCATCCAACAAAAAGCTGCGAAAAGTCAGATCATAATTATGTATATTTTGGAAAATGCTATTTAAGCAAGATTGGTCCATGTATGTTACTGTACAGTGGCAAAATACTGTTTCTGGTATGCTACCATAGACTCTTTTATTGCACCCAAGCTGGTTAGTAACGAGACCCGGCATACATGCGTACTGAATATGAAACATAAATTAACTCAGTTAAAGCCTCTGACAAAATGGCAGGTGGGAAGAACTAGCACAGGTTGAAGCAATATAACACTGACTACATTTTGCATGCATGAATAAATTAACCCTTCCTAAAATGTATTTACCAGACCTTAAAATATAATCCATCAGCATTGATGATCATCCAGAGACTTTGGCCACTACCGCAGGTTCTAGTGGAATGCCACTGTGGCCGTCAGTTACTGTCCTTTCTTGTTCGAGGCAGCGATGGTTGGTTGCTCACAGGATTTCTCGAATAAATTTGAACGGCAATGATGACTAGAACGATGGATAGAACTGTGGAAACACTTACAGGGACGCCAAACAGGAAATGACCCAAGACGGGCATCAGCACCATCTCGATGGCGATCGCAAAACTCTTCACGATAGAGTTAAGCATCTTCAAGAAGATGCTGGTGACAATACCGAAACATAAATAATTAAAGACGATGGCGAGAACTTTGGGCTGAAAGATCGATTCTTCAGTTTTCCAAAAGTGGTCGTCTAAGAAGTTGGCCGCTACGACAGCAAAGACGAAGTTCCAAAAAATGGAATGAACGTACATGTAGATGTTCTGAATCCAAATGTTGACGTCTTCCTTCTTGCCCTTGAGGAGATATTCCGTGTAAATCCCGGCAAACAACGCCATGCACGATTGCAGAAGTAAGAAGACGAGGCCTATCGTGAAGGGAAAATTATAGATGCTGGTGATGGTGTCCTCCTCGGCCGAGAAATCCAAATGCTTGATTATGCAACCGCAGGTGAGAACGATGAGTGAAATCCATTGTAACCAACTGAGTTTCTTTTGGAAGAGAATCTGAAACGGATAATGAAAAAAAAAATGAAAGATTGCTGTTCTAACAGGGAATTTTGACTTTCTGTGTTACCATGTTGCAAAGAAGGTGCTGGTCATGTCAATATGATGTATAGGCTGACTTGACTATGGCTTGATTGATATTATTGTCAATTTTGTTTCGTACAATTTTGTTTTTTCTTTCTTACTTTGTTCTGTTACTTTCTTTCTTTTTCTTTAGGGTTACTAGCTTTGATAAACATTTTATGTTTTTTTCTAGTATCCTGTATATACCATTACTGCACTGCTTTGTATGTCTATGTATATTTGCGAAATAAATTAACTGAACTAAACTGAACTGAACTGATGGAGAACCATTCTATTCAGCACTGTTGCTATAATGAAGTAAGGTACAGTACATTCATGAAAAGAATCATGAAGTCAACTTACGGCAGGTGGACTCACTTGGTATATGACTCCTGTTAGAACAATTCTTAGCTGCATCATGATGATAAATGTCGTTGGATCATGGAGGCTGAGGTTGATGAAGGACAGGTTATTGCTAAGCGAATAAAGGAATGCTGGGATGCTGTACAATGCCATGACTGCCGGAAAAACAAAAAGGAATGAAGAATGAAATTTGATGATAATTTCACAAGAGTGCAGGTCACATGGTAGGTCTACAACATGATCAGCAAAAGTGATGTGATGTAGAAAGTTTGATATCAACTTTGGGTAAAAACATTACAAGAAAATTTGAAATGTCAGTGTGTAGATATGACAAAAGTTCAAGTTACAATATAGTTTCAACTACTAATATCTGAGAAATGAAAGGAACGCTTAGAATGTGTTTCTCTTTCATTATTACAAAAAACAATCCATTTTCACTACGACAGACCTATCCTTTATTGCAAGAGCTGTGTAACATTTTTAACAGCAATCTTAATCTCCTTCATTTGGTAGTACTAAAAAAAGTATATGTATGCATGAAGTATAATACCTGCATCCTACATGTATACAAGAAGTATAACACCTGTATCCTATATGTGTGCATGAAGTATAACACCTGTGTCCTATATGTATGCAAGAAGTATAATACATGCATGCATCCCATATGTAGGCATGAAGTATAATACCTGTATCCTATATGTTTGCATGAAGTATAATACCTGTATCCTATATGTTTGCATGAAGTATAAGACCTGTATCCCATATGTATGCAAGAAGTATAATACATGCATCCCATATGTATGCATGAAGTATAATACCTGTATCCCATACAGTATGTGTGCATGAAATATAAGACCTGTATCCCATATGCATGCATGAAGTAGTATACCTGTATCCCATATGTATGAAGGAAGTAAAATACATGTATCCTATATGTATGCATGAAGTATACTAAATACCTGTATCCTATATGTATGCATGAAGTAAAATGCATGTATCCTATATATGCATGAAGTATAATACATGTATCCTATATGTAAGCATGAAGTTTAATACCTGTATCCTATATGTATTACATGAAGTATTATACCTGTATCCTATATGTTTGCATGAAGTATACCTGTATCCTATATGTAAGCATGAAGTATAATACATGTATCCTAAGTGTATACATGAAGTATTATACCTGTATCCTATATGTTTGCATGAAGTATACCTGTATCCTATATGTAAGCATGAAGTATAATACATGTATCCCATATATGTACATGCAAGAAGTATACATACATCCTATATGTATGCATGAAGTATACCTGTATCCTAAACCTTTGGAAGGAGGAGAAAGAAGAGGAGGAAGGTGGGGGGGGGGTATGCATTACATCTAAATATTGTATTTATAACTGGACCATCCCACACAGTATGCAATATAAATGACATGACAAGGTATTGTAGGGAAAAGAGGTAAGAGATCAGCACTGCTATTGTTAGAGGCCAGAGTGATTTTGATTACTAGAAGGGGCATGGGATAGGGTGGGATGGAGGACAAGGTGAAGGGAATTGAGTGAAGAGGACAGGAAGTTACTCAATTTGATGTACGGTACCGTATGTTCCTCTCCCACTAAACCTGAAACTGCAGTAAATATCTTACACTCTTATGAGTATGTTGCTTTCTCCATCGTATCACCTATATCATTAGCAAATTCAAATTTGATCCTAGGCTAATTTCAATTTTAAGATATTCACCTTGATTTATAAAAATAAAAAAATAAAACATACCTTAATGACCATGCATGCATATATCGCTTTTAACTTGATTGATATATGATTGATTGAAATACAATGAAATTAGATTGAATTCAATTAAATTTGAATAAATATGGAAGCAAATCTTCAAATTTTTCACATTCCAATTGTATGGAAATAACTTACTATTATTTCAAATCTTATCTTCTATTATAATCCTTACCTTTCTTATGACTTGACACTTCGTAGAGTAGATTCCGAAATGAATTTCTGCGAAGATCGTAAGAAGAAATGTACGAAAGGTGAAGAATATAAAATGATGAATGATACTTATAATTGTGTAAACAGTATTTTCATGCCATGTCGTAATTCTCTGAAATATCTATACAAAATATACCTTGAATAAAAGTTTAATCTTAAATTTGAGCAACATGTATTGTATTTGCTCCATAATATTTGCTGAAAACCTCTTACAAAATTATTATAAACATCTCCTGTTTCATGTTTCATAGCTTTTACAACATTTCATCTTCTTTTTTTTTTCTTTTCTTTTTTTAAGTAGCTGACTCCTAAAATTCATGACAAGCTTTCAAGAAGTTTAAAGAAAGTCAAAGACGCCATCACTCACTTATCCCAAAATATGAATAGCGCACATGCGGTAGCTAACTTCAGTATCTCGGCTAAGAGCACCGCTGATGTGGCATCAAACTTGTACTTCTTCCCATCCTGGGATGCAGTTGTTAGTATGGCTGTGTTGGATAAATACACACATACAGTACACATTATACTTTTAGTTTAGTAAATTACCAAGGGTTAGAAAGCCAACACAGGAACAATGTAAAAACTGTCTGGGAAATTATTAACAAATCTGAAAACATCAGAGAAATGTTTGACTAGCACGGAATTCAAACAATTTGAGAGTCACAGAGTCCAGGAAGGACACTAGTCACCATACTTTGAAACTCTAAACAATTTACCATTTTCAGATATTGGGATCAACTGTTGATCACTATTCTGTGTGAGTGTACAAAACTGTTAACAAATTATATATACCATATTAAACTACCAAGCAATCTCATTATTTGAGAACTTTCATCACGTTTCTCCATTACATTGTTTCATATATACATACACTCAAAATTTCTAATTGATAAGGTATAGTCCACCCCTAAAATGTTAAAATATGTGACCCAAATTTAACTCAAACTTAATGCCAACTTGTCTGACATAATCTTCTTACCATGGTTGATTAATACAATGATGTACACAATATAAATATGATCCAATCTTACCATGGTTTGATAGAATAAGAAACAATAATAAATATGTATAATAAGTATAAATATGATCCAATATGATCCAATCTTACCATGGTTGATTGATACAATAATGTACAGTAGAAATATGATCCAATTTTCATACGAAGTAAGTCCAAGAAGTGCCATGATCTGCCACTGGCCTTGATGTCATCACTGCCTCGAGTGGATTTTTCGTCAGAATTGATCTCCTTTAGATATGCATACTAATATGTGCTGGAGGTGGTTAGTGTACAGGTATGTACCTGCAAATAACAGATCTAGCTAACAGATGCTGTCCGAGGTGGTTAGTGTACAGGTAGGTACCTGCAAATAAATAAATACAATTTTTTGTTTTTTAATATTTTAAAAAAAAATTGAAAACAGATCTCTAACAGCTTCTGAAGAGGGCTTTCGAAACTTGCAGACTAGTAAATGATAACTGCAGGGCAATATATATTGCAATCACAACTTCAAAAGTATAACCAGCAAGAATCTTGTTTATTCGCTGATCCTTATCACGGTATGATGAAAGCAGTTAGAAACTGCTAAAGTTGATAACATTTCCACGGGTAAGGCGATATAAATGACAAAGTCGGCTCAATGAAGAAAAGTCTGATCTAAGAAATTATATAGGGTAGAAATATTCCCTAAGAAAGGCATTTGATGAGGCTTATCATGATCAGGTGAAAGAGTCATGTGAGGAAAGAAATGACTACCCTTAATGTTGTAAAGCTAATTAGATTACAAAATATCGAGTTTGAAAGAAAGTTTCTGTACACAGTACTGAAGGTTTTCGAAGTTAAGGCAGTAATTTGTGAGTAGGACAGCAAGAAAGTGTGGAATCCAAGGGAAGAAATCTAGTGTCCAAGTATTGCATGATGGTTTTGAAGGCTTTGATCTTCTCTCTTATCAAATTATGATGGTTCCTACGTAAACACAACTACTATGCAACTGTATACTTGCATAGCCAATTGACTATTTTGCATAGAAATGATACCAGAAAAATGATTCTATGCCAGCCACTACAATACTGTCATTATATATCAATGATTTATGATTACAAATTATTTAATTATGACCATTTTGTGCAAAAATTAGAGACCTTGCAGAATTTAATCCAAGTTGTAGGTTTAAGGTTATACTGCAAGGGTCGACTGAATAACTCAAGTATGATGAACAAGGTCAGATATTAAAGGCATTGAAGACTCGCCCTAAACCGCATGCCGCGCTCTGAAAAAGTTAACTTTCCGTTGCTTGCAAATTATAGTAAGACGGGGTAAAAAAAAACCACAGGGTACAGTAGTTGGGGTAAAAAAAAACCCACCCCCACTACAAGTCGTGAGAAATAGAAACACATTTTTGTATGGTGTATGTGAAAACCATGGTGCCCAAGTCAATTCGGATATACTTTATTGATTGTTACTATTCTTTTCCATCGGCGTTCCGATACTTTTAGCGCCGATTTTTCCCATACTCTAAAAATAGCAAATATTTAAGTTCTGAACACTAGCTGTCCTTTAACTTTATCCCGCAAAAATATTAGAACTGATATAGAGGTTTTTGTTTCTTGGTTATGATAACAAGAGGTGTACCTACATGAATCAGTAATGTAATTACCCGCACGATCTGACATTTTTCTCGAATGACGTGGGTTTTTTTTACCCCAGGGTTTAGTGTCCGTTTGGGGTATAAAAAAAGACCAGTCCTAATTTCCTCCAAAAATGGTTTATATTTATCACAGAATGTTAGAATTGCTGTATGATTGACACAGGGAGTACATCTATGCTCCTCTAATTTCTACCAATATAATAATTTACATTTTTATAACTAACTGTTGCCTGTTCTTAACCTAAGTTATTGCTATGTTAGCCTAGTGTTATAGCCTAACACAATATATGTCTGCTGTATATATGGTTATCTTGTTATTTTTAGAGTCCTAAATTAATCTCTACCCTAAGTCCCAACCCCACAGCTGGATGTGATACTAATATATAGAATAAAACTCTTAAAACATGGTCAATAATGTTTTAGGGGGTATTAAACAGTCTTGATAGAATCTTGCCTACTGTAGTCTCGGAAGGTGGGGTGTGTTTCCCGGAGTTTATTGTTTGGCAATAGGTTAATTCATGCAGAACTCGATTGATAATGCCCAAATAAAGCTTTTCTAAGGTGTGCTGAAAATATTTCTGGTGGTTTTGCACATTTTCTTTGGTAGTATGTTGTTTTAACAGTGTGGACTTTTTTTACCCCAGCAGGATTTTTTTTTACCCCAAAAATGACTAACAGCCGGGGTAAAAAACAACCACCCCTTTTCTGGAATTTCTCCTTTACTCATTGTGATTGAAATTTTTATTATGGCTATTTAGGAAGGTATTCCCATTTGTCAACTGACAATGCTAAAATATCTACCTAAGCATCTACCTAACGAGTTTTATGTTAAACTTTAAGGAAACGTTTTTTTTTCACCCCATCTTACTATACCTTTCTTCTTGTTGCTACAAAATGGAGACAGTAATGAAATGTGATACCTTGTTATCTTTTATCTGGACCTGAGATGTCCATTGATGCTATGTACAGTACGCTGTGTTGTGGGTATTTACCGCAGCTGTTTGTATTGACTGTACACTAGTGTCTAATTACCGACGGTAGCAAGCTGTACTGTATGTGTATTTTCTGGGATCGATGGTGGTGTCTACACTTCTGTTACACCTCATTCAAAACTAGGTCAGATTACCGGCATGAGACGTTTCTTTGTGCGCGAGTCTTCACACCCTTTAAGTGTTGCGATACGTAATAAGTTATAAGTCAACCATGAACAAAAATTTCAATGCAGGTAATGTCTCTTTGGCTATTCCACTTTCATGATATTTACCTAAATGAATGATTATGCTAGTGTGGAATGCTCCTGAAGAGTATATATGGACATCAACCTCTCAGTCAAAACTACTTATTGGTTGGTAAACTAAACCAAGAAATCTATACCTGTACAACCATATTAAAGGTAATTAGTTTAATATATTTTGTCCAATATGAAAATCCCATAAAACTTGACTGATTATATGCATGGAGGCCATATATTGCATCATGATGCTTTCATGTGGCTATGAAATTATCCAGTGATCATGTGTTGTCTTGATCTCTGAGTCATGAATGAACTTAATGTTTAGTTGTCAACCTGCATGAGCAATAACAACTTCAAGTAGATTCGAGCAGCACCCTTTGCTAAAACAATGGGAGAGCCCAATTCGGACATTATGCAACTGAAAAGTGGGGACACTGGCAATCAATTATTTTTACATTAAATTTAAATGATTTAAACCATTAAATAATTCAAATCTTTCACTAAATGTGGATTTTTTCAGTATATAATGTACAATGAGGTAGTGTTTTGGGGACATCTTTAGTTCTGACAGGTTGGTATAACTTCATGAATAGTTATGATCCAGTTCTAAATAGTGATTTGGGCATGGTGAAGTTTCATAACTTGTCTTTCATGGTCATGTGTCACACGCCTCTGACGTAACCCCTTCAAACGTACACATTTCTTACGTTGAAGTTCAAGTTTATTTAGAATCCAAATCAATATCTCAAAGGATTGTTTTTCTTTGAAGCTAGAACATAAAATTTTCAAACAAAGAAAATAAATACATAATGCAAAAAATTACATACATTCAAACAGATATAAAACAAATAAGCAGTATAAAAAGTCAACTACCACACCAACATAGGTAGACATTTGGACCTGTTCAATATGATCATTTTTAAATCACAGTGTCAGATTTACCTCATCACGGTTAATTTTTTTTTCTTTTCTTTTACTACAAATCCGGATTGACTAATTAGTTTGACTAACATTCAAACACGGCTTATTTACAATGAACCAGTCATGGATACTACTGTATACAAATCACTTTGTATGGTAGATTTCACGACGTTGGAGTCCTTAGACCTACGTATCAGCATACATATTAGCATAAAAAAAAACAACATAGGATGGAAAACCATTTTAATAAATTATATAGCAGAGGCCCAAGTATTGAGCCCTGAGGAACAACAGTGGTTATGGGAAGGAGTCATTGACTTCAGAGGTTTGGAGTCTGCAAGAAAGCTAGTCCCCAAACCACTTGTTTTCAACGCCACATATTCCAAAATGAGAAAACAATTGAATGGTTAACAATGCCTTTTCTTAAGTCTAGGCCTTGGGCAACCATACGAACCATATTTCCTTGGCTTTTAAAGTCATGATATAGACATGCTCTGTCAATCCAAGTTTGAGTTGAATAACCCTTTCGAAAGTCTGACTTGAAGTTATTCTTCTGTTATTGGTTGTCACCTAGACTCTATACTCGGAAATGCTTTTCTGCCTTCTTTTGCCCAATTTTTATACCAGCCTCCCCATAGGCCTATGTCGGAATTCGTACTTCAACTGGTGTTATCGAGAAAAGATGAAATTCGCGGAACTAGGCCAAAGATATATCTTTCGCCAACGCTACAAAGTTCAAGTTGGATCTACGGAAGTCTTCTGCTTCTGTTACTGTCTGTTACAACACCCCTCTCGGTTATCACAACGAGAATGTTGGTACGCAGTGCAGCAGTGGTGCTAGTAACAATGCGTGGACAATCTAGTTTTAAACACCTCAAGACTAGGTCAAAGATTGCGTATTCCAGTCTTTCATAGTCCGCCTGGAATCGAAACTATACTGAAAAGCACGATGATTATGTGGAATTTGAATATAGCGGCCACGTCTCCCTGGTTTCAAGATCGGGATTAGTCTCGTTTGGGACTGCAACTATAGGCCATTATAGGATTGGTGCAGGTGTTTGACATGTCTATTTGTATGAAAGAGCACAAAAAGACAAAAAGAACAGTGAAGAAACTACCATGGTAGCATGCTCTGAGATATGACACTTTGAAGATATCAAAATTTCTTTGAAAACGACTGGTGTAGAAAGACTTACTGTGAGGGTGTGACGTCACATCCTCACTTCCTTAACATTTGTGAATATATTTCTTTAAAAATTGTTTACATTTTTTAATACATTTGAAAATAATGTAATCAAAAATTCTTCAGATGTTTAATCTCAAATACTTCCTTTGACCAATATGAGATCTCCTGACATAGGCCTATCTTTTGGTTGCAAGTCATGAAATCTCACAAAATATTTAGAGTAAAAACAAAGACTTTTCAGGAATGTGAGGATGTGACATCACAGCTAGTCAGATTTCAGCAGTTACTACACAATCTGATAAAACTTTTACACTTGAATATCTCTTTAACCGAAAAAGATAGTTTGAACAGTTTTTTTCACCATTGTACGCGTTTCTTTTATTGTCCTCTTTCATATAACATAAACTTGTATGACAACTGAACCAAACAAATTTGAAAAAAAAGCATGAGTCTGGCCCTTTTCCTTCTTTCTATGAGGGGTTCCCATTTCAAAGTCTTCGGGATCTCAGTTATGCTGGATTGCCTACGGAAATCACGAGTTACAAAACGTGCTGTCTTCCAGCTTTGATTTTTGTCTATGTTATCTTGGTCTGAGAACACTCAATTGAGTGTTTTGATACCCCCCCCCCACCCAGATCATCGGAAATGGCACTTCTCGGGCTTGAAAATGACCAACCAGATGCATGTACACATTTGCCTGAGAACCAAGTATTTCCCAATAGTTTTTTCCCTTCCATAATCTTTTTGAAGATTGTCACCAGTCACACATCATGTTCGACCTCATCGCATCTCCTGTGGATCATTGCTTTTGTAGGTGAATTCTACGTCGCGGCCTACAAAACCCGTCAGCCCCACTTTTCAAGGTTTTAAGCCTATTTTTTTACAGAATTTGAATAAATTCACTTCAAAACACATAATGTTGCACAAAATGTCATGGACAACCAATAGGCCTATATATTTAAAACCCTATTTCAACCCCTATACAGACCGGTCAAAATTGCACGAGTAGAGGGAAGTATATGATGAATTAATGTTTTTTTTTTAGCCTCTGAAGAAGATCCTGCTAGGATCGAAACGTCAGGCCAACTTACCCTTACACATTCTATTACACAGGCTCTCTAGTGGATAAGCAGTTTGCTAACAGTTTTATTTTATTATGAATAATGTTAGTCAGGGAATTTTCGAAAATTCAGACACATTTAATTTATTGGTGTAGCCTACAAAACCTCTTATAACGGCTACTATAAAACTTCGTTGAAGGAAATAATACCAGATATTTCCGAAACCGAACACTACACACAGACGTCCCCGTTCTGGCGTAGTGACGAATGTTCAAAATGTGAGTTTTGAGAAAACGCGCTCTACAGATTTTCACATTTTGACTTTAGTATAACGCAATTAAAAAATGATCTTTTGTACCGAAAGTTGTCAATATTTTAAATATAACTTTGAGTTCTCATATTTGTTGCTGATCGAAAAATTTCTTACATAGTTATTTTAGTGTTAACATATTTGTCGTTATGTCATGTCATTTTCAGTTAATTTTAGACATTCGTCACACATTGCATATTCGTGACTATGCTAGAACTAAATTTTGAAGTTTCGTCCTGTCACAGACTATAGTATTCCTCACTTTTGTGTAGTAGGCATAGGGTACACCGTGAATGTTCACTGCCACACGGGGAGAGGAAGGGGTGGGGGGTGTAGATGGAATAACCTTACGATAGAAGAAAATGATCGAAGGGTGGGTGGTACATAGGTCTTATCGATTTTAAAAAAAACGTCCACGTTTATACTATAATGTATAAAATAGACAAGGAATTTGCATGGGTAACCGTATACGCAGGTATCTACATCATCACGTGTTTTAGTATGTTTTTCTTGAGTGACATGGATGGAGTCGGATATGATGAGGGGACTCAGGTGGTATATAGAGGGCAAGGAGAGCAGGCTGTTGAACGAGGTAGTATATTGATCTTATTAATTTAAAAAGAACGCCATCGTTTTGTTGCAATGTATAAAATAGACAAGGAATTTGTATGGGTTATGGGCGGATTTATATAAGTGTTTAGTATGTTTTTCTTGGGTGACATGGATGGTGTCATAAAGAGGGTTGTTGTGGTAGGGTGGGCAACGAGAGCCGGCTGCTGAAAGGGTGATATATTGGTCCTATTTATTTTAAAAGAACCCCCACCATTTTCTACAATGTATAAAATAGACAAGGGATATGATGAAATGTGAACACGTGCAGTTGCAAAGATAATAGTTCCAGTGGCGTAATCTGTTAAGTCGGAACTCTTATGAAGCACACAGACTACGGAAAATTGTGTGCAATTCTTCATTTTCAAGTTAGTGTATTACGTGAAACGTCTCTGACAATAGTTTCTAAGTATCCTTTAAACGTTTTGGGAAGCTTTTCCAGGCTATACTTACTCCTTAAACGGAATGTGAAATTCAAGGGCGGCGGAAACGGGGGGGGGGCACAGGGGGCACGTGCCCCCCCCACTTTTCCTCAGATTAAAAATGTGCCCTTTTTCTACATAAAAATTTCTAAATAAAAAAGCGAAACACAAAGCGAAACCCATGTCAAATGAAATATTTCGGGAAGTTTTAAATGTTTACTACCACAGGCGTAGGAGCCCAATTTGATTTGGGGGGCTGTAACGATTTGCCCGAAAAATATTACCAAAATTTTTCGCGCGCTTCGCGCGCGTTGAACATGTTAATGTGCATATCATATAGGCATGCGTTGGTTATTACATCGCATGCCGATAACATACAATCATTTGCCGTGTTATAACCCTTCCAAATCGGTTGTAATTATTGGGAGAGTCGTTACAATAATAATGATCATAATAATATCAGTTTAACCATTGAAAAACACATAGAAAATTGCCTTTTTTCAGTATTTTCACATATTTCATTTGCTTTCATGCATGTATCGATCGCGTGTGCAGGGACTTGGACTTTATAATGATTTCACCTCATTTTGTTTTTTTCCTTGTTTCCCAATTTGCACATTAGATACTGCAGTGCTAGTACCGGGGATGCATTGTTTCCTTGAGGGGAGGGGGGGGGGGGGGGTGGTGGCGTTGATGGAGTGATGTGTATACGCAAATAAGATAATACAATAAGAGCTAAAAGGGTACTAAATATCAGGCTGCATCAGTCCAATCGAATTTCTGCAAAGTGCCCTTCGACGTTGGTGCCCCCCCAGATTCAAAGTGCTTCCGCCGCCCTTGGTGAAATTTTTCTTACGCTCACAGGCACATTCATAATATCCAACCCAACCTCGTGTGAATCCTCAGATTTAAAGAAAGAAACAACTGTGCCATTGTTCAAGTGTTTCCAAGTTGTACTATAGTGTGATGGTTCCTTCTTTTTATTTCCTTCCAGTATACAAATAAAATTTATAAAGAGGAGTCATATAATACCTCAACAAGAAGAATAACTTATATGAAAGGTGATTTTTTTCTTAAGATGATAGGATATCATATCAAATACATCTACACATACAAAAGTTAATACATAAAACGATATAACAAACAGAATACAACAAACAGTGCAAGAATAACTAATATAAAAGGGGAAAATGTTAAGATGATGGGATATCATATAAAATAGCCTACATCTATACACAGTGGCGGAGCGTCCATACAGTCAGGGGGCGGATGCCCCCCCCCCCCCTGACGGACTCAAATGGACTGCTGGCGCCCTTTTCAGCTTTTTTACTACTTTTTACTTATTCGCGATTATTGACTTTTTGTTGGTGTAATTTTCTGACAAAATGGCGATGACACATATTTATTCTTCGTTTATCTGCAAATTAGCAAGGCCCGTAAAGGGTCATTTCCTGCGATCTAGGGAGTATCTTTACTCAAACAATTTCTTCACGCTCCGCGCCAACCTGTGGTGGCGCTCCGCTTAGATAGTGTCGAAAGCGCCCCAACAGACCATTCTCGCCCCCCTGACCTATACCCCTAGCTCCGCCACTGTCTATACACATACAAAAGTTAATACATAAAACGATATAACAAACATACTACAACAAACATTATAAGACGGATGGAATGTATAAAGCAGCACGGTAAATAAATGAGTTTCTGTAAACTTACGTTCGGTATATTTTGTGGGGATTTCTTAGATTTCTGCTCGATGTTGTGCAGGAGACGTTTAAGTACAGCATACAAAGGGTGATTCTGATCACTGTAAATCTTATTAGCCATTCTTGTAAACTCAGTTCTTGCAGCAGCATTTACTTTTTCTAAAGTATATTGTAATCTAAATTAAATATAGCTGATGTGTATTTAAGAAACTTCATTCTTCTTTCTTTGCTTTTTTGCAATATACAATGGTACCAGACAGGCACTGTATATATCACATGTGCCAGGGTAGAATAATAGGCTTTCAGTATATTGAAAACATTTTCCTTAGCATTTTGGTTAAAGAAAGACACAAAGTAAGTCACACTAGATATATACTTTTTTAATACAATTGATGCTTTGCAAGAAAAGGTCAAACTGTCGTCGCTGTATACTCCCAGTACTCAGTTTTCGAGGTTCTAGCCAACTCAGATCCCTCAATAATAATACGTTGCGATCTTGATAGAATGAGACCTTCATGTTTTATGGTTTTATTTTCAAAATCAAAATTCCTTTATTTGGGGGGTTTACGCAATAAAGTCTTGCGGTCACATGTTGGAACTATGCCACTTACAGAACACTGAAAATTTCACTTTTCAGTTTTAACAGAGCTCTTAGGAATTGTGCATGATAGAGCAGTATCTTCGGCATATTTTGTAACAGAAATGTGTGAGTTTAAACTAATTTCATCAGTAGTAAATACTATAGCAGATAATGGGCCGCCCCCCCCCAAGGCACACCAACCTTTATTTCCGATAACCCTTTACAAGGACGGCGGAAGCACTTTTAATCTGGGGGGGGGGGCACCGACATCAAAGGGCACTTTGCAGAAATTCGATTGGACTGATGCAGCCTTATATTTAGTACCTTTTATAACTCTTATTATCTTATTTGCGTATACACATCACTCTATCAACGCCGCCGCCCCCCCCCCCCCCCCTCAAGGAAATTATGCATACTAGCACTGCAATATCCAATGTGCAAATTGGGAAACAAGGAACAGGTTTTCTTTTGAGACAAGATGAGGTGAAATCATGCTAGTTGCTAATGTAGGAATCTTCCGAATTAGAGTTTATTTCTTATCAATATCTTAACAAATTTTTTTCCATTCGAAATAGCTTTGAGTTTGACCCACAGAAATTCATTAAAAGTCAGGGGCGTAGCCAGGATTTGCAAAGTTGTATGCACGACTATCTGAGCGGAGCGCCACCATCAGTTGGCGCGGAGCGTGCAAGAAAATTTTTACAGTTTTACAAACCCCTCAGATGGCTGGAAACGGCCTTTCCCGAGGGCACATTCTCGTTCCCTGGCCTCTTGCTAACTTGAGACACCTAAATTTGTATGTAGAAAAAGGGCACATTTTTAACCTGACGAAAAGTGGGGGGGGCACGTGCCCCCTGTGCCCCCCCCCCGGTTCCGCCGCCCTTGACCCTTTATCCAACTTAATTTGTCTGGACCATCCTTGAAGAAATTGTGTCAGCCAATGAATAAGCAATGTTTCTTTGATGCATCGTCAAACGGTAAAAGATCTTTCAGAAATTGATTTGGCAAGACAGTATTAAACCCACATGCAAAGTCAATAAAAATACCCTTTGTTATATAATTCTTTCCTTAAAGTATAAAAGAGACACAATATCATGGATTAATCAAACGTTTAATATCTGCAATACATGGATTCTTCGAGTGGCTTGCAAATTCCGTACTGGAACAGCAAGTGCCTCCTCCTTTCTTTTGTCGAGCAACCTTATGGGTTAACAATCCCAATGTATGGAAACCAGGGCTAAGGGTGTATCAGTTTTGTGATGTTCATTTGGTTTATATGTCCATATTCTGACTTGGTTTACTTTTCCAAAAGGTCTGGTATAACTTCCCCTATGACCCTGGACTTCTTAGCCTGTAGAAGAAAACATCCAAGGTTCTGTCAAATCTGAAGGTTGCTATACAAATTTTCTAGTAATTCGGTCTAAACGCCCCCCCCCCCCCTTCTCGTCCTTTGTAGCAAAGTAACTAGTTAAGAATAAACTATGTTAGTATACCTTCCAAAGTTTCATGTAAAAGTGTGTGACCTTCAACTATGTAACTATAGGTATAACTAAGCCAGTTAAAGGTAGTTTATAAGTTAGACTAGTGCAATGCTTGCGATGAGCAAAGCCGCCTACAGCTAAGAGAAACCGTACTTCTTTAGGGAGATGTTACATTATTAACGTTTCTTATATATGAAACTGAAGACTGGAAGAAGTCTTAAGTGGAAATGAGCTGGTGTTTGTATGTTTTAATTTGTCATAATACTGGTATTTGTTTATTGAACTGTTCACATTCACATTGAAAAGGATGCAGGAAACCAAAATAATTAAATTATATCGCCCCTCCCCACACCCCCACCATCCCAAGTGGCACTATGACATGACACATTGGCAAAGAAATTGGCGGGCGTCCCCAACACACACTCCCCCCCCCCCCGGATATACGCGCCTGATATAACCAAATATTTGCTGATATCAGCAAATGAATAGGTGATATCAGCAAATTAATTAATGATATCAACAATTCTTTGCTGATATCAACAACTCCAACTTTTCTCTCATCTATTTACTGATATCAACAAATCAAGTGATGATATCGGTAATTGATTTAATGACATCAGCAAATGAACCGTACATATTAATAATGCATGCTTTTGTTGATATCACCAATTCATAAGCTGATGTCACCTAATCATTTTCATCTTCCGTACATCTTGCAATTGGTACGATGCAGTGTCATACAAATGCATATAGGCTAGCATAGCCGATGTAGCTTATGTTTGTGCACTACTTCAGATTTAGCGGGATTTTGCGGATGGGGTTCCGTTGATGGCGCTTTTTGTAAACGTTCGTTCGATACGCTTGAAATACTGATATCAGCAAATGAATTGTTGATATCAGCAGATCATTTGCTGATATCAGAAATTCGGTACTTCATAACACCAATTAATTAATGATATGTTGGAAATGGTGATATCAGCAAATGAATTGTTGATCTCAGCAATTATTTGATGATATGATCAAATGATTTGATGATATCAGCAATTTGTTGGTGATATCAATTAATAAATGCATTGCTGATATCACCAAATAATTGTTTATTTCATCAAATATCGAATAAAAGGTAAAACGTATTGCCATGCGGTCGTGACGAGAGTGACTATAGTGAAGCAATGACATATGAATAATCCTAACCAATTTCTGTGGAATAATCATATTTAAAAACAAAATAATATGAAGAAATCGTAATCTTGCCCTCGCTGTACTACGAAAAAAAAATATTGCTCGCGGTACCTGTCAAATCCACTGTGGTAGAGGTCAATGGTCAAATCATATGCGTACATCCGTCTATGGCAAGCCATGTGGGACAAACACCGCATAATATATCCGCGTATTAATTCGAATATATACGCGCGTATTAATTCGAATATACATGTGTTGTACATGTGTAAAGTTTCGCTTTCTGAAGCGATCTCGCGAGCCCGCCAATACATTTATCTTTGGTAAATGTACACAGCAAGAGCGGAAATGTTTTTAAAAAAAAAAGTGTATATACTAATTAATCCGTGCATATATTGGATTTAATCCCCATATGTATTTTATTTAATACGTGTATATATTCGAATTAATACGTGTATATATTCGAATTAATACGTGTATATCTTCGAATTAATACGTGTATATATTCGAATTAATACGCGGATATATTTAAGCCATATGATTGGCTAATAATATATACGCGTATATATTCCAATTAATACGCGTATTAATTCCAATTAATACGGGGATATATTATGCAGTGTTTGTCCCACATGGCTTGCCATACCCGTCGACACTATTAATAGTACATATACATAAAACCTAAATATAAAGTTAGCTTTGGATGGAGAGTACGGTCGGGAAAAACTGCCACTACTACACTAGTAGTACTGATGTTACCTCGCGTGCAGAATACATTACGATTTGTAACTGTTGCTTTTAATCACTACTTGAGACAACCAATCTATCGGACGTTTTTGATAGGGAAAATGTCTCAGATCGAGGATTCTACTGATTCTGATCCAGAGACAGTTCCAGGGTTGCGACGCTTCCACACATATGAGCCCACACGGAATACTAATGTCTCTGTGTTACGGGATAGAGGTAGGGTAGGCCTAACGTTAGGCTATTTGACAGTCTTCCTGTTATTGTATTCATGTATTGTTATTGTAAGTTTTACCCTAGTTGTAGTAGGCCTAATATTAGCCCAAGAGCCTGTCAATTGCAAATTTTGCATTAAGCTAGAGCTAACTCTAAATTAGACTCTGCTTTGTAGGCAATCCCAAACCCGTTTGAGCCTAACGTGGACAATTTTCACATAGGCTATCTAACACATACTGGCCTAAGCTAGTGGCGTTAAAACTTAAAAATAGATGAAGTAAGCGGTGCTTACTTACCCCATACCTAGGTTAAATATGCCTGATGTAAGTATTTTGCTCACCGTACGAATACAGTTTAGGCAGGATCCAGATCTGGTGACTTGTACACACCCCTTTCCTTTCTTTATAACCCCCCACCTCTCACACAACACACACAGAGAAAATTAATCTAGTTAATATCCAGCCCAACCTTGCATGTAGATTAAATATGCCTCAGAATGCATAATTTCACGTCTGTAATAATTTCTCTTCAGAGGACCTAATATCCCTTAGCCTACATCACATCAGCTTCAACCAGAGTACCAAATACCCCATGTTGTTTCAATGTATTGTATGTACGTAGCAACCTCTATTTCGCCAGTTGCTAAATAATCCATGAAAGCGATTCCGGTGGTATAACTTACAGTAGCAAGCGTGATCAGGTAAATAAGCAAGCGTACAGTACCATGCTTATTCACCTGACAACCTGATAAATAGCCACAAAGTCAGGGTTGGCCGGTTTTTACCGCCCGGTAAAAACAAGTTTTTTACCGGTTTTAACCGGGAGGTTTTTCCCACCTATAAGTGGGAAAAACTGGGAAAAACCGGGAAAAACCTCAAATTATATAGAATTCCTAAAAACTCATGTGGAACTTGTGGAGGAGCATAGAATCTACAAGAAAATGGCATCTTATGGTAGGGGGTTGGGTTACATCCAAAGAACAGCTATGATCTATAACTTGTGAGTTTACTGATTAGACTATTACAAATAATTCAAATAAATAATATATTGGATGCTCAAATCAACCAACTTTATTTTCCTATCGAGATGCATAATTCCATTATCTAGAGAATGGACTCGTATCAAACTGTTGGTGCCTCCTAGGGCTATGGTTCGTCATATGTATGCCACATTAGTCCGCTCAGATCCAAATGATGATTCACATCCAAGAACGGTCACTTCATGTCTGCGATAAATTGTACTCTGTTCACACTTCGCACTAGGCACTGTACTATGCTTATATTGCTTATAGGCACTGTACTAAGTGACTGTTGTGACATCAACTAATTTGAGAATAAGTAACAATTGGAACACTTACTTGTGTTGTTGATACTCCTACCTCTTCAGTTAGCCTATGCACAGGAAGTGCCCAGTATCACCTCACCTGTCCACCTCAAAGTGTTTAATCACTCATGCATGAAGTTGTATAATAATTGGACCATGTTTGCATCAAGGTAAACAGTTTGGTTGTGTGAATGGCTCCATAGGGCCATTGTGCGTTTAATACTTTAATTGGGCCCATGTGCCTTACAAAGTTTCAAAGCAGTTTCTATTGAGCCCCCTGGATTGAAGTTCACCTCAATAGACTGTTGCCTACTGTATTAATGGAATGAACTTTCTGAGCACATAATATTATATTATTATATGGTTCCTTGTCCCTTTGAGGCTTTGGATGCCATGGTTCGCCACTTCGTTCTATCCTCCGCTGTTCATGCCACATAATAGGCCTGAAGAATTTAGGAGGGGTGAATGTCCCAGTGTAGACCTATAATGGTTTGGGCAATAGGCAATGCATACTGCTAAAGAGATCGTGACAGAATAACTATACATGTGCAATACGAAAAATACTCTTTTTTCCACAAAAAGTAGAATAAGAATGTGATAAAATAGCTCAAAATGAAGCTAAGAAACTCCCATATTCAATAAAATATGCCTGTCATGAAACAATATCGTGCCTTCTGATGACCCTGCATTTTACGGACAATTAATACTAGTTTTTGAGACGGAGGCGGTTTTTACTGGTATTTACCAGTTTTTCCCGGTTTTTACCTGGTTTTTACTGCTTATTGGGAAAAACAGGTTTTTCCCAGGAAAATGCCAACCCTGCACAAAGAAATAGTTATCCTAGGCCAACTGAATGGTTCTGATGGATACCATCTGCAAATTTGCAAAATCACTGTGTTATTTATAAAGACATGTTAAACAATTAAATACTACATGAGATTACAATAATGATCTCTACTTGAGCTCTCATGATGTTCTATAGAGCCTTTAGAATAAAGGGCCACTTTGTAGACCTACAGTACCTTATCATCGGGATACATTGATAACCAGTGAACTCAGTAAATTATCACAACTCTACCTAAATTTATGGTCAGTTCTAATAACTATTCCTGCTAGATCCTATTGCAAACAAGTCCTAGGCTTAATATGTCTGTAGTGCCCCATGACTACAGTACAAGTATGTTGCTTAAATGCAACAACTTGTAACATTACTGTCCCCTGTGTAGAAAGGGAAGTTGTGCTACAGGCTATGATGTGCCCTCAATTATCATAACTTTAGGCCTTGTTGACACATTTCAACAAGAAGCACTCATTGTACTGTAAGTCGTAGTTGAATTGTCTCTAAGAATATCACCTATATTTGAATCACTGTTTTGATCACAAAATGTTATGATTTGAGACAATTTATGAATTGTGTGGGAAGTTAACATCTCACAGTATGTTTGTTTTCTCCGCATTGAGAGTTGCTAATAAAGTAAAATGTGCATTCACACCACAGTAATTTCTTCATGGCAAACTTGCATATGTTGTGGTGGTCCCTTTGACCACATTCATCAGTAAAGCTTTTTGTGAGTGTAAACTATATATATATATAAGTAAAAATTTGTTAAAAGTAGCCATTGCGTAAAAAGTTATTCACATACTGTAATGGGAGAGGGGTCGGATCTTGCTGGGGTTGGGCTCGCCTATAGTGGTTAGGGAAAAAGGACACATTTGTTCAACTTTGAATAAACTTAAGAATAAACTTTGAATAAACTTAAGAATAAAATTGCATCGGGTAACTTGTGAGCAAGTACGGGCCTTTTTTGGGGCGTGTTCTTATGTCGTCGAGATCTATACGTAATATTTACTACATCATTTAAGAGCCTCAATTGAATCAGTTAAAAGTGCAGCATGTTTATTCTTGCATTTTCTCTCTATGAACTGGTTTACATTCGACTTTACATTGGTTTCTGATATTCACAGCGTATTCATAGCCCATTACATTTTCATAGACGTTATGTAAGGGAGTTGTATTATTGTATACCCCGTACAGAAGTGTGCACTGCATGATGTCTAAGCCAGCATATATATGGTAACTAGTCTAAGGCAAAATTTCACATTTCAGAATTTGAGAAAATTTTGTTGTATACTAGTTACAGCTTCATCTTTTGACACATGATAGACCTATCACTATGGGCTTCCGCTGCGCTCAATCCATTGTTTGACAGGGGTCATTATTTAACTTAGTTTTGTGTGTACCTGTAGAGGTATTCTAAAGTGCATGTTTTCACAGAGGACTGTAGGGACGCAAGATTTTCTTTTAAATTCCTGGTAACAATACTGTATTGAATTAATCAAACAAACCTTCATATACATACTTCATATGATCACATGTCGTTGTAAAATATGTTCTGACCTGAATTTCTTTTCTTTCCACCTTATAAAGATATCTACCTGAAAAAGAGTCTGTTTGAGATAGCCGAGGAGGCAAGATGGCGAATCTCAGAAGTGTTGACGATTAATGATTTGGCAACTTGGCCAGAGTACGCTGAAGATTTAGAACTAACAGAGGCAGCCAACAGTACAAGTGAGTGATGTTTCACAGACAAGGATTTTCTTAGATGCCATAGATGGCCTCATCTAGTTTGAGTCTTTTGTTGTCTTTGTTATGAATCCTTGGTTGAATGTCAATGGTTTGGCCTAATTCTGGACATCTTCCCTTACACTTGCCATACAGTATATGCATGCATGTTTTTTGATCATGGATCAATTGATTACATGTTCAATTAAGCTACATAAGTTTGTAAGTTATCGGACTAGAAATTTCGACCATGGATATTGTATGTGCCTCAAGTTAGATTCAAGTATGCAGTAGTTGTTAAATATTTTTACAAACACTTGAATGTCATTTGACAATGTATGAATTCGGTGTGGGTTCCATTTTTTGAGCCTTTGGACTGCCCAGTTTTCTATGCTTTAGCCAACAAATGACAGATTAGCATTATATTTTGTCTTCTGTTCGTTCAAATGTTTGTGTATAGAGAATTTGTTTGGTTGCAAAGTATGAATCCAAATTTCTACCATTCCTCTACTGTCGCTTGTCTCTCTCTCTCTCTCTTTAGGTGCATCAAATACTAATACAGATTTAAGCAAGAAAATCGTCCTCTGGCAAGGTGATATTACCAAGCTTAATGTAGATGCAATAGTGAATGCTGCTAATAACTCCTTGCTCGGTGGAGGTGGAGGTATGTCCAGTCGACGGCATTTTTGTGAATCAATATAATAAATAGTTTTACTGCATATTGTTGTTTTTAAGATATTGACCACAAACAGGGCTAAGAGCCACCTTTTTCTATTTTGATCATCATCTGAATACATATTATCTCTTTCTGGTGTTAATCTTTGTCAGCATTCGCTTTAAGTGATATGCTAGTTGTTTCATTCCATTTATTTGTTTCTCCTCAATGTAGAGGTATAACAGTAAATAGTTACTGTACGAACATTAATTATGTTAATTAACAACGAGGACAAAAGTGGCCTAAAAACCTTACAAGGCATAAAGAGTAGTGCCACTTTCCATGCAAAGTAAAATAAATCAAAACACAAAACAAAGAACCAACCGCAGAGTATTAGGCAAATAATTCCAACAAATTAATCACATAAACTTTGTTTTGTAATGTTAGTCCTAGGACGTGGCTTGTGCATCTTGTCGGCCTGTCTCGTATTTTGTATGTGAAATTTGGTGTTGTAAGTAATAAAAAATCTTTGAAGACGGGAGGATTAATGTTATTGATAGAACGATAAGCAAAAGTGGCTATATGAACATTGATTAAATCAGGAAGTTTGAGAGTATTGACTGAAGCGTATACTGTAGCTTGATACGTAGTGTGATCATTGTAGTTGGCAGACGATGTGGCGAATTGCTCTCTTTTCTGGAGAGTCAAAAGTGTTTTGATATTGTAATATGCTGTACTAAACCAAACAGTCATGCAATAAGTCAAGTGAGGTTATATCAGATTGAAGTACAATGAACAAAGAATATTCTTGGGTAGTGATAATGCTACAGTTTTAATAGAACGAATTCCAACACACCTAGCATTATTCATTGTTATAGCCTTAAATATGATTATTCCAGGTCAGGTAACAAATTTATATTCAAAGGGCTCAAACATTGATTTGATTTCAGTGGATGGTGCAATCCATAGAAGCGCTGGATCAAAGCTTCTTTCAGAGTGCAGAACATTGAACGGATGTGTGACAGGAGATGCTAAAATTACAGCAGGTGACCATCGAATCTTTTTTCTTTGCAGGCTGATCCCCAACACAGTCGATATAAATACTATTAAGTATATATATTTTTCATCTTCCCTAAGTATTTGTTTTATAAAATTCACATTCTATATGAAGAGAAACTGGGGGACTGGGGGTGATACCTGATTGTACACTATGAAGGGTACTGTACTTTGACTTCTAACTGGCACCCCATACCCCCTCCCCCCCACACCTCCCAAGAAAGAAATTGATATAAAGTTTAGGTTTTGACACCAACTAATTCCTGGATGGCTCGGTTGGTAGAGTACACCAATATACAGAAACTATAGGAAAATTTTGACATTTAGTGGTAGGCTTTATTTTTCTATTTTTTATTTATTTTATCCTGTGTGCTTTAATTTCTGTTTTTGTTTACTCAACAGCTTATCTTCTTCCATCTCAATGTAAGTTATAATCACATTTATTCTCAAATTTCTTTATTTTCTACCACACGCTATTCTGACCAAAAGTTCTATGCCCTTCTGTGAATATGTATTTCCTTGTAGGATACGTATATATCTTAAAAACAACGACATCTACAGTCTGGCAAGTCATACATTCAAGGAAGTATGGGATGAAGAATACCGAATTCTTACTTTTCGTAGTATGCTTAATAATCGTACCGACCTGGCTTAATCAATGCGAGATTACATCAACAGTGGTTTTAAAACGTTATCTGCAAGTAGTTTGCATATATATCCTTGTTAATGTGGGGGGGGGGTGCTCTGTAGCTCTGAAATAGCTGTCTGCCTGCTGGCCTGGTTGCAACAGCTGCAGAACCCCTCCACTTGTTTTAAGTTTTGATTTTGTTTACTCTTGCCAGTCGTGGTCCACACAGTCGGCCCTATCTGCCGCTCCCTCCACAGCGTGGTCAGTCAAGATAGTAAGATGCTCCTCACCAGTTGCTACAGGACATGTCTGGACAAAGTTTTGGAACACAATGAACTCAACAAAAGGAGCCCAGATACAGCTTCGAAAGATGAAGAGAGGCCGGGGGTCTCTGCAGAGGATGATGATAGTAATGCTTCTATATCCAAGAGATTGCAACGCTTTGAGCCACCCATTCGAAGTATAGCATTTCCATGCATTTCAACTGGCATTTATGGTAATTTGTTTTTGTTTTTTGTTCTTTTTGTATGTTTGACTCTTACAAACATTATTTACCTCATTGGTGCTTCAAGGTTGTAGTACAGTGGATATAATTTCTTGTATATTTGGACATGGTTTTGCAAGAAATCAGGGAAGTTTGTTCTAACTCTGGAAAAGGTAGGGAGAAAGAAAACACTTGTTTTAAGGAGAAAGTCCTTTCATTCTGAATCTTATTCTGGAAAAGTGATGATTTAATTTAATTCTCTTACAACTGACTTAGCAAACACATAAGTGAGCTGGGCTTGATAGTAAAACAGTAAATATTGTTTTTGGTCTTAAAATAGTCTGGAATTAAGATCACAGGAACCGTGCTCACAGCATCCTATTTGTCTGTTCTTACATGTATTGAAGATATGACAGTCTCTTTACTGTATGTATCATGCCTGATTGATCATCCTACTACCTGATCCCTACCCTAGCCAACCTGTACTTTGCTTTCAAATGTTTGGTTTTGCTTTATCTTTCTGACGATGTGTCTAGGTTATCCACAGGAGGCGGCTGCTGAAGTTGCGCTGAAGACGATACGTGAGTGGATAGAGGAGCACCCCGACGAGGTATTCTGACAGAATTGTCACTTTCATGCGATAAGTTGCAAGCAATTTCAAGTAATATTTTGTGATATCCTCAGTGACATCTTGTTTACATTTTTCAAGCAGCTTTTAACATTTTGTCGGCAATTTTACCAACCTAGGGAATATCATTCAAAGAACAATTTCAGTTGATCAAACTAAGACACCTACCAAGATATTTTCACCAAATAAAAAAATAATGAACAAGTTCTTATTGAATAGGATTGACATCTTGTCAACAAGACACTATTCTTTTGAATTTGTTGCATTTAAACAACCACCTTCAAACAGAACAATGTCGAAAGCTAAAGGCTCTTTCACTTCATTATTTGAAATACAATTTGATAAGTGAACTACTTTGTTATTGGAAAGAAAGTTAATCAAACTTAACTCAAGAAGATGTTTTGAGATAGTACAAAAGAAGGAAAAAACACACATGATCTAGAAGAGAAGTTAAATGTACATCATGATGGTATCTGCATGCTTCTTGACTTGCTCATTCTGTCAGAATTAGAAAATAATTTCAATAAAAGTGGTTTTTATTCACTACAACTGCTCAAAATACAACATAAACAAATGCTCTCCTGATGTAGCTGAACCATATCCCTGTCCTACCACAGGAGAGAGAGAAAAAATAATAACCTAAAATTAAACTAAGTATCACTAGATACAGTGAAGAGATGATGCTGTAAGAACTCAGTCATGTAGAGGACAAATATGTTTTCAGGCCGAAATCATCAAAAGGATGAATTCCCAATTGAAGCATATAGAAGCATCATACGGTGGTAACAAAAAGTCAGGGAAATTCAGTACATTTTTCCATTTCTGAGACATGATAAACAGTTAATTTTATTTTCACTTTTGCATATGCATCACTATTTGCATTGTGAGCACTACGTTGAAAAAGCAGTCTCGTTTACAAAATGACAGGACAATATGTCTAGCTAGGATTCCTTCTTACATCATTATTCTATGTTTTCTCTATTTGTTTAGCTGGATGCTGTTATCTTTTGTGTCTTTCTGGATTCAGATGTGAGGATTTATGAGAAACTTCTTCCTGTCTATTTCCCTTTACCAGGTAAAGACATATCTTAGTAATTAAGAAATCCAAAATGTTCGAAAAAACAATCTTGATTTATTGTGAAGTCCTATCAATATTCTTTCCATTTCTCTTTTCATTTTCTGTATCTGTTATTAAATTTCTCTTTAGAAATTTCTTTTGTGACAAACTTTCCACTTGACACTGCTACAGTATCTGTACTCAATGTGGTTACACAACCCCCCCCCCCCCCCCCATTTCTGGCTAATGGGAAATTTCATATGTAGAGAAAATAGAACTGTTAATCATTCTCTTATTAAATGCATTTGTTGCTAAGTCACAAAAGTTTCTTCAAAGCAAATATGTATATATCATTCTGACCATACTACTTACAAATTCCTCAGAAATAGTACCTGCATAGTAGAACATTTGTTAACTTTTTGAATTTCCATCATACCTCTCCATAGTTTCATAATAGTCCAAATTCAAGGAGGTAGTCTTAGCATTTCTCTGTTTGGAATGTTATATACTTTGGCCATTTTAAAGTTTGGGACATTATCCTGATCATGTATCATCAGTGGGCAGTTTAATACTTTAAAGTTTTTTTAGTGTAATATTTTCCAGTATTATTGAAAAAGAATAATCTGATAATATTCAAATGTATAATGTATATTAAAAGGAACAATGGGAATGAGAACAAGGATATTGAAGTGCTGAAAAAGGGTGTCTCGTTGATCTCATGCCAAATTCTTGTTTTTTTAGTCAGTTTCATAGGAATGACCCTTTTGATATCAATTTGTTTTTCCTCCAATCTATGTAACTCAGTCGCACATGACAATATAGTTTCAAACAAGACAATGAAACAACTGTATTAAATATTTAATGGAGAGAATTCCTCGAAGAGTTGTCGATCTCTTCTTCCAATGTTTGCATTTTCAGATAACCCTCAGTGCAGATCGAGTGAAGATGAGACGTAAGCCCACCGCACTGCAGTTTTCCAGATTTGCTCTCTGTGGTAGGAAGCATACCACCCACCTTCATCCTTGAGGCAATTTTCTTAGCCAATGATCAGTGTACAGTTGTGATTATGTAGAGCACGATGATTCTGCTTCATGTGGGGATGGTTGCTTTCCATATCTTAAAGAGAATCAGAAAAATAAGACAGTACCAGCATGGTAGGATCCCAAGATCGAGCACCTGCATGAACTTATATAAAGTTATTACACTATTGAGACACATATGATTGATAACCCTGGTCCGTGTAGCGGTTCATCAGTGGTTCAAATTCCAGTCATGCGATGACGATGTTTGTCATTTGAGTATCACGCTTAAGGAAAATTCTGTAAGAGAAAACGGAGAGCCTAGCAAAAGACATTAAAAATGATTGGTGAGGAATACTGTTAAGTTTTAAGAAATCAGTAAGTTTCTGTTAACCAGAATACAGGAACTGTCTGTTTTCTTTTAGTTTAGTGGGTAGGTTTTCCCGTGGTTCTAGCCCTCCAGAAATTGATCCCAACTTTTCTTGCCACCTTTTCTAGCTCAGCAATGGAAAGATCAGTCACTTCTTTGAATGTAAGAAAGCGCATCCAGTTACATCATGCATGTTTGCAACTTGTGTTTTTAAGCGGGCGCATTCCACCATCGTGAAATTTGCTCCTGTTTATCACAAGATTAATATTCTGTTCTCTTTGAAGGCATGGATGTGATTGAGAGGAGTGATGGTCCTCGAGTATCTCTTCTCCTAAACACATCACCCATATCATGGTTGTCTGTGACAATAACATTAAAGTGCCTAGCGGTTGATGGGCCATGCCCTGTGATCAATGGAAATAATATGATGTTTGTGAACGCCATATATAGTATAGAAGTGTGGTATAATTTTTTTGAATTTATAGAGGATCTGCTTTATCCATAGAGGCAGATATGGAAAGATATGATTCTTACATAATTTCGGGAATATTATTGCCACTTGAGGAACTTGACTGGATAGCTGACACATTTGGCCATTCATGGCACCTTCAATTTTCCATACCATGAAATATGTTTTATGCCATGCGAGTCTGTACGTTTGTATCTTGTAGACAAACCTCTGTACTTGGCAGTAAACAATTTTCGTACGCTGCTTCTGCGAGGCCTAAAGTGGTCTTAATTGACCCAAGTCTTTTGTACCACATTTACTTCCATACGTGTACTCTGACATCCAAGCCACAAAAAAATATGGAAAAAATGCCAAGAAAGATGTTCTCCTGTTGCTCTTTGGCACTTTTACTGAATACTCAGGCCAATTGTATTGAATAGACTCTATATGGAGTGTGCCGCCGTTAGGGTGCTGTAAATATTGTGTCTGTCTTCTTAATGATGAACTTTAAGCATCCATACCTGTAGAAACAAATTTGTTCATATTATCACTTTACAATTTCATGAATGCATTTACAAGAATCTGCGGGGATGCAACAATTAATTTCTCTTCTTGATCTCAGCACTGTTCCAATGCTGACAAATTAGTAACTTTGTCAACAAAACTGCAACATATTTTAAAGCAAAAGTCGTTTTTACATCTTCCACTTTAACCAAAATCATCGATAGTAAGAAGTTGCAACCTGTTTACATCATCTCTCTCTCTTCCTCTCTTTTCCAATTTTTGTGTTAGTAAACAGACCACTGATCTAGTTGAAACCTTTTTTTTTCTAACTTAAGGGTACATATATGGAGGTCCATATATGATCCTCGTAAGAATTATGAAGTTATTTTCTTTTCGTTCAAACTTTATATATTCCCACTGGAGCTTTTGTCGGCAATTGGTAAAGTCTTTCCAAATCTTCATAGTTGTCAAAATTATTTTAGAGTTTATGCTTCACTTTGACAAAGAGCAATGATGATAAAACCTTGCCTCAGAATATTGTTACTTATGTTGTCTTAAGTTTGCTCCTTTAATAAGCCAGGAAAACTCACTTAAAATCTTTTAAGCGGAAAAAATATGCCCCTATATGGTGATATCTCTTATGGAATGTAATAGTGCAGCATTAGAAGCATGTTAGCGCTGCCACAGTTATACAGCTGAGTATTTAGACACTAGAAAATGGAAACATTAATGTACATACCGTGGTGGATTCTTAGACGTTTTGTGCTCAAAGGTTCACTTTCATTATTTTTCAAAAGTAATCAACTACCCCAGACGATCTAACAATTTTCGTTACAAGAATCAATGTTTGTTGAAGTGTCTAAAACCCCATCCCAATATCCTGCCTTGTATCCCGAGATATGGTTAATTGAACGTGGCCTAATTTGACTGGCTGAAAATCCAGGGGAGTGGATCATAGTTGGTGTGCTTCAAATGCTTTACCTTTTCTGCTATAATCTTCTTGTTGATTTATCCTTGATACCTGATACGTTTGGAATAATTTGAAATCCATCAAATGCGACTGACGATTGCCTCTGTGAATAAATGATTTAGATGAAACATAAATAATAATTTCATCAGCTAAATTGCCATTATGATATCATACTCTGACTGTTCTTGCCAGATCTGCATTACCAAATTATCAAGGGTTTTGAAATATATCATATCATTGCCAACAAAATGCTTCCATGAGGATGTGGTTTTGAGGTGAAGATGCAGAAAATCTCCATAATCTTTGTGAAACAAACAAATTCAGCAAGTGGAATATCCATTGAGGGATATATTTATCCTTCTTTTAGGTTGGGACGTCACATGAGTTTCTGTATCATACAATGCTAGCATTTTCGTTTTCCTTTCTTTAAATAACTTTCAAAATGTTACTCTTTCTGAAACAGAAATATGAAACTGTTTTGTCACTCTAAGTGATATGATTTTATGTAAATAAATATGAAAATCATTATTAATATTAATATTTTAATGTATTCTCTTATACCCACTGTCACTTTAGTCTTGCTTGGTTCTGCATTTCTAGCCAAATATGTGGTGTGTACTTGGTCATATTAAAAGGATACATTTTATTGATGCCCAATCATGGTTGGTGAAAGAGAGATATTTTAATTTGTGTAGGGGGGGGGAGTGGGGATATAAGTGACCTTAGGGTTGCTGGACAAGGTTATATCCAAAATTGTTTGCAAGGTATTGTGGGTTAATGCTGATTGCCTTATCCCTTATCGAGCCTTTAGAATGAAGGGCCACTTTGTAGACCTACCCTATCGTTGAGATACAATGATAACCAGTGAACTCAGTAAATTACCACAACCCTACAATCATATAACAAGTCCTAGACTGAATATTTAGCAACTATTTTTTCGATGTGGGGATGAGAAAAACCTATAAAAATAAAGGATAAAATAAGATCAATAGACTCAATGGGTTTTAGTTTAGAAGAAAAAAAGGATCAGACGGGACACTCAAGTCCCCATCAAGGACCCTATAGGAGAGGGGGAAAAAACTGAAGACACAAACACTCAGACCCGATTACAATGCTTAAAGTGCTTGTCCAAAGCATTCTTAAACCCATTGATACTACTTACAGGTACAACTTTCTCAGGCAAACCGTTCCGCTCATTCACAACCCTATTAGAAAAAAGTTATGCCGAATATTAATCTTTCTTTGTGTCTTTTGGAGTTTAAGACAATGACCTCTGGTACAACTACTATTAGCAAACATGGAAAAGTCGGTAAAGGATAAATTGTCAAAACCATACACAATCTTGAAAACCTGAATCAAGTCCCCACGTAACCTCCTAAGCTGTGGTGAGATTCAACAGTTGTAACCGCCTATAATAAGGAACACTGATCATTCTAGTAGCCCTCCTCTGGACCTTTTCAAGTACTTCCTTATCCTTAGCAAAATATGGGTTCCAAGCCTGCACAGCATACTCCAGATGAGGCCTAACCAACTGCTTATAAAGCCTAACTACTATGTCCTCTTTCAGAAAACTGAAGTTCCTCTTGATCATACCTAACCCCTTATTACCTCCTTTAGCAGATTCAAGACAAGATGTAGAGATGAGTCAATGTAGACACCTAGGTCTCTTTCAAAAAAGACCTGTAACTCCACACCATTAAGATTGTAGGTATACATTTGGTTACTACTACCAATGTGCATTACCTTGCATTTATCAATATTAAAAAGCATTTGCCATCACTGAGACCAGGAAAAACCTTATCCAAATCCGTTTGAAACTTCTCAGAATCGCTTTAGGACATGGGCGTCAATCCAGGGGGGGGGGGACGGGGGGACACGTCCCCCCACATTTCGATGGATGGTTGAAACAATATCAAATGTCCCCCCACACATTTGGAAAAAGAGTAGTGTCGTGACTCTATTTGGTTACGGCTTACACATCTTAGGATTCATATCCTCGAATATCACTCAATGTTGCTGAATGGAGAATTCCACCCAGATCTCGTGAGTTGGTACTCTGAGCTCTCCAACAATCTTAAGCTTATAGTCTGCCTTTATTTCGAGGCCAGTTAAATTCGTCGTCGGTTGAAGGGTATAGACAAATATTCAAGTTGATGAATCCAGTGGTACGGGCTATGTTTGGTGAAGTCGAAGCTCTCTTGCGGTTGCTCCTCGTCTCCTCCGCCAGTTCGACGGAAGCCGAGAGATCTTTTAGTGCTTTGAGGCGTTTGAAGACAAGGCTACGGAGCACCATGACTCAACAGAAGCTGAACCATGTGATCGTGTTCCATATTCACCGCGCAGGGACGTCGTTAGAGGGGGTGTGGGTGTGTCTCACCCCCAAGCCATGGTAAAACTGACGCTAGTTGGAAAATTGGAGTGCGACAGTCGGAATTTCCGACTGTCGCACTCGAATTTATCTAGGCCTTTTCATGTAAAATGTTTTAAAAATTTCGGTCAAAATTGACCTTTAACCGGTCATATTTACCACGTTTTCCTTGCCACTTTGGGAAATTGTTTCTCGCGATTCTTATACTCCACCGTACAAAACTTCTTATGATTTTGAATACTACAAAAAAATGCCTAATAGAACTTCCGTCATAGGCGTAGGAGCCCAATTTGCGCATCACACATGATCATATGCATATCATACAGGCATGCATCGGTTTTTACATCGCATGCAAATAGCACACAATCATTTTCCGTCTTATTACCCTTCCGTATTGGTGATAATTGTTGGGTAATAATAATATCAGTATAACCACTGAAAAACACATTGCAAATTATCCAAAAAGCTATCAGCATATTGCCCGAATCTCACAAAAATATTTGGTTGGGGTGGGGGGGGGGGCAATAAGTTTTTGAAATGAGTGCCAGTGGGTACAAATGTATCGCAACAAGTTCGTAACAGAAGTGCAGTCGCGAAAGATTGGGTTTTCTGACTGACACTGACCGTATCGTTGACGAGTAGCGGGAGGGTGGGGGTACAAAGCAGCAGTTGGAATTTTCTGGCTTCAAAACCGATTTTCAGCCACTACACCCCCCCCCCCCCAATCATCAGGCCTTAGCTACGTCCCTGAGTACATGGTGGTTACATAGTACG
Source organism: Apostichopus japonicus (assembly GCF_037975245.1). Taxonomy (NCBI): domain Eukaryota; kingdom Metazoa; phylum Echinodermata; class Holothuroidea; order Aspidochirotida; family Stichopodidae; genus Apostichopus; species Apostichopus japonicus. The sequence goes on along the minus strand of NC_092568.1, from coordinate 33,802,246 downwards.
ATCCGACCAGAATTCACCCGATAACCAGATGCAAATCCACCTAGCAACCGAAGTAACTTGCTTGAGGACTCCAACGAAAAACCACTGATTTATTTTCATGCCTTCATCACTTTAGTCACCAATCACATGGGACCTATTCTAAGTCTGACGATACATGCGCATGTGTGAGGTCCTGAAAACATAATAAAAGTTGTTTGTCTTGCTATCCTTGTTTTCAAATTTCATGTAAATGTATTCTCGTAGACCTAGCAACCTGGTTTAACATGCTGGCGCCAAATTTGCGCTAAGCTCGCTATACGAACTCGGATATGGGCTGTGCCTTATTAGTTAGTTATTTAAATTATTAATAATGGCGTATGAGGAAATGCACCATTTTGTGGTATGACTCCCAGGACAGAAAGTCGAGAAACTCACATGCAGTCGCGGCGGATAGCTTCCTTCACCTATATGTCCGGGGAAATTGTGGGACATCGTTCCTATAGACCAGAGGTGGGCAACCTGCGGGCCACATGCGGCCCGCCAGTGATTTTTTTTGCGGCCCGTGAGATGTCTCAAGAAAAAGAAAAAGAAAAAAATCAATCTATTTTGCATCATCGCCAAAACGAGCTAGCTGCTTAGAATTTATCTGCACTTATGATGCTGTCAGGTTGGTCTATTATCACCATTAATTATCAACAGGACTGTATTGACATTATGGTTTTGTGAATACAGATTAAGTACACACACCTATTGCTTGAACGTCCTCGGAATCAAAGGTTTGAAATCAGCAGCAGGCCGTTGGTTAGGTGCGGCCCTGTCAATCTTTCACTCCTAAAATCTGGCCCATTCATTCAAAAGGTTGCCCACCCCTGCAATGGGCCTATATCTGAGGCCCTGGGGTCAGTGGCGTCGTGCCCATTGGGGCCCGGGGTCACAGGCCCCCCCCCCCCGAAAAAAATTAAAAGGTGTCATAAAATTTTGTCATAATTTAAAAAAAAAGTGTTTTCGAAATCGAAAAGTAGACTAAATATTCAATTGCTCTTTGATGGTCGTTGCGGATTTTCCACACACCTCAAAGACGACATATCGGGATTAGTAATGCCATTACCTTTGAATATGTTTGTCCTAAGCTCGCGTTTGATACAGTCTCAATTAACCTGGAAAATAATCACTTCGTTATCGCGCGTTTTACCTTAGGTTTCGCTACTTTCACTTTTTCTGCCCATGTTTTCAAACGGCATGGCTTTTTCTTCACCCAGTCACCACTTCTCACGGGCATGGACGGCAAGGGCGGCGGAACCGGGGGGCACAGGGGGCACGTGCCCCCACTTTTCCCCAGGTTAAAAATGTGCCCATTTTCTACAGGAAAATTGAGGTGTCTCAAGTTAGCAAGAGGCCAGGGAACCAGAATGAACACTCGGGAAGGGCCTTTTTCCGGCCATCTGAGGGGTTTGTAAAACCAAAAATTTTCTACTACGCTCTGCGCCAACCGATGGTGGCGCTCCGCTCAGATAGTCGTGCATACAACTTTGCAACTTCTGGCTACGCCTCTGACTCTTAGTGAATTTCTGTGGGTCAAACTCAAAGCTATTTCGAATGAAACAAATTTGTTAAGATATTAACAAGAAATAAACTCTAATTCGGAAGATTCCTACATTTAGCAATTAGCATGATTTCGCCTCATTTTATCTCAAAAGAAAACTTGTTCCTTGTTTCCCAATTTTCACATTGGATATTGCAGTGCTAGTATGCATATTTTCCTTGAGAGGGGGGGGGGGCGTCGATGGAGTGATGCGTACATGTGTACAAATAAGATAATACAATAAGAGTTGTAAAGGGTACTAAATATATAAGGCTGCATCAGTCCAATCGAATTGCTGCAAAGTGCCCTTTGATGTCGGTGCCCCCCCCCCCCCAGATTAAATGTGCTTCCGCCGCCCTTGATGGGCGGTGATCATGGATCAGCCAACACGAAAATGTTTCGATATCTTAAATGTTGGGCGCCTCTGGGAGACGAGGAATTGGTAAACTTAGGAATAAATGGCGATCACTTCCTTCGAGAATATTTCCCAAAATAAAAAATTGCCGGAAATTTTTATCAATTTTAGGGGTGTTGCTTTCTGCCATAATGCACGGGAAGTGCCGTTTCCTGCAATCTGAGGGGTCTGCCAGAAGAAAAATTTTCTTGTACGCTGCGCGCCAAACGATGGTGGCGCTCCGCTTAGATAGTACTCACGCGGCCGGAATACTCGAATCGATTCCGTCCCCCCCCCCCCCACGTTTCAAATCGGATTGACGCCCCTGCTTTAGGAAAAGACCTCAGAGTACAATTTGGTGTCATCAGCAAACTTCTTAGCTGTACACAAAATATCTTCGTCAATGTCATTTATATAGGCAACAAACAACAAGGGACCCAAAACAGACCCTTGTGGAACCCCACTAGTAACATCCTGCCAAGAAGAAGCACAGCCTTTAATTACCACCCTCTGTTTCCTATTACCAATCCGATTCTCGATCCAAGACAGTACATCCCCATTGACACCCATTCTCTTCAGCCTAAGTAAAAGACGCTGGTGGGGAACTTTATCAAAGGCCTTCTGGAAATCCAGGAACACAACGTCTACAGACTTCTGCCTATTTAGTGAGCTTGTTACATCTTCCATAAACTCAAGGATATTAGTGAGACAAGACTTTTTTTTGACAAAAGCCATGTTGAGACTCTCTGATCAAAGACTGACTGCTGAAGTGACTGGCCATAGACTTTTTAACAATAGACTCCATGACCTTACAAACAACACTAGTGAGACTAACGGGCCTATAATTACAGGGCTTAGACTTATCACCCTTCTTGAAAATTGGGGTAATGTTAGTACATCTCCAGTCCTTAGGAATATAACCTTCATTCATAAATTTACTAAATGCCAATAAGAGTGGAACGCAAACATAATTAAGTCTTCAACAAATACGGATGGATTGCATCAGGTCCAGAAGCTTTAGAAACATTTAGACGAAGCAGCTCCTTTAAGACAACCTTATCCGAAAATAAGACCGTATCCAGTTTATGACTGTCACTTCCCCCCTGAAAATCTAGAATACTACTCATATCTTCCCTTGTAAAAACCGACACAAAGTAGTTGTTCAAAAGATCTGCAAGATCCTGACTATAAGTAACTATATTATCAGCCTGTGGTGCCCTAAGAGAAACAATTGCATCTTTAAATTTCTGCTTTAACTTTCTGCTTTGAGCTGACATAAGAAAAGAAGGCCTTTGGGTTATCCTTAATATTTATGGCAATGTTATTTTCGAAATTCAATTTTCCATCAGAGACTAAGCATTCTACCTTCAGCTGATGAATTTTAAACTTGGCCAAAAGAGATTCAGAATTAGTCCTCCTAAACAACTTCCACATTCTACGTTTTTGCCTACTTGCACATCTAACTCTCTTATTCATCCAGCGAGGCATACTGCTTTGACGACGACGGGTTGAATTGGTTAATGCAAATGAATGTTGGAATGAGCCAACATCCTGCATTCTCGTGTTTATTTAAATGAATCACTGTAGACACATATCTATGAGTGGATGCTCAGACACAAGAGTGGGAAAAGATTCACACACAAGGATCCATCTCTCAAGTGGCCCCAAGTTAGTTTTTAAGTCTATTTGCTTGTGTGTTCTTCTCCCAAATTGATATTACCCTCCCATATTAATACAATTTCAAATTCCACACAACTGTTCAAGAGTCAAATCACCCAGAATGTATATACATTTTCTTTATAGTACAGTACTTGCTTAAATATGTTACAAACAGCAATGAAGTTGAACATACCATAGCTTCCAAATACAGTGTTTGCCTTCTGTATTTCACCTTGATCTTAACACTAAGCAGTATTAGTCATAGCTATCAACCGCAAACGTCACAAAGTACAGAGTTAACAACACTCCCAATACAGAGATTGTTATGCTGAAAATAGTCAATGATGCATATCCAAATTTCCAGGGATTTGATATGGCCAATAGTCCCTTACCTTTGTGTGCAAACATTCTCACATTTGTTTAACTATGAATAGACTAAAGAATAAAATTGCATTGGGTAACAGTTAACGGTAGAAACTGCTACTGATGTTACCTCGCGTGCAGAATACATTACGATTTGTAGCTATTGCTTTTAACCACTACTTGAGACAACCAATCTATCGGACGTTTTTGATAGGGAAAATGTCTCAGATCGAGGATTCTACTGATTCTGACTCAGAGACAGTTGCAGAGTTGCGACGCTGCCACATATATGAGCCCTCACGGAACTCTGTGTTACGGGATAGAGGTAGGGTAGGCCTAACGTTCGGCTACTTGCCACAGTCTTCCTGTAATTGTATTCATGTGTTGTTATTGTACTTTTTACCCTAGTAGTAGTAGCCTAATATTAGTCCAAGAGCCTCTTGCAACTACAAATTTTGCATTAAGCTAGAGCTAACTCCAAATTAGACTATGCTTTGTAGGCAATCCCTTACCCGTTTGAGCCTAACGTGGACAGTTTTCACATATGTAACACATAGCTAGTGAATGCCAGTGGCGTTAAAACTTTAAAATAGATGAAGTAAGTGGTGCTTACTTACCCCATCCTAGGTTAATTATGCCTGATGTAAGTATTTTGCTGACCGTACGACTGTATGAGGTCAGGGTCCAGATCTGGTGACGTGTACAAACCCCTTTCCTTTCTTTAACCCCCCCCCCCAATCCATCCCGCCTTCACACACAACTCACAAAGAAAATTAATCTAGTTAATATTAGCCTAACCTTGCAAGTAGACGAAATATGCCTCAGAATGCATAGTTTCACATCGATTATATTTTCTCTTGGGAGGGCCTTATACCCCCTACATCAGCTTCAACAACAGTAGCAAATATCCCATGTTACATGTATTGTATGTACGTAGCAACCTCTATTTCACCAGTTGCTAAATACTCCATGAAAGCGATTCCGGTGGTATAACTTACAGTTGCGAGCCAAGAGCCGGAAATCATCCGCGAAGAATCCTACCATTGTATTGTTGCACCTATTGTTGTTGTCACCATGTTAAGTAACTGTTTTAAGTAAACTTGTTAACATATGTCAACATGAGATCTTATCGTTAGGCCCAATTGAGCCTAACGTTAAGATCTCTTATTTGTCACCCAACCTATTACTGTATTAGGCTGTCACCTTACTATTCCATATCACATATGTGATATGTATCATTCAGCCATGTACCATATTCATGTACGTGATAATATACACTCAAGTAGTTAACATTTTAAGCCGTGCTTTGTTGTGGATATATTGTCGGTGCCTACTACTTATTGAATATTCTTGTCAAGGATGAGTATCCACGGGACCTACCTGTTAGTGTGCATAATGTTAGAGGTTTTGTTTTGTGTACGCATTGTATACTGGTCTGAATCAGACTATTGGCCGTAACATCCCCCAAGTGCTTACAAGTATATTTGACAAAATATGGTTAAATTTCGTTTTATACAAAATTAGTCAATGCAATATATTCAGATTGTATAATGCACCTGAACACTGAGTACGATTTGACTGTTTACATGGGATGCATGGACACAAATTCATTATGGCTTGATGGGTCTCTCCGGTCCCTGCGTGACTGTGATCGGGTAAATAAGCAAGCGTACCACGCTTATTCACCTGACGATCTGATAAATAACCACAACCTTAATAAATAGAAATCGTTATCGTAGGCGTAGGCCTACTGAATGGTTCTGATGGAAACCATCTGCAAATTTTCAAAATCAATGTGTTACTATAAAGACATGTTAAACAATTAAATGCTACATGAGATTACAATAATGATCTCACCTTGAGCTCTCATGATGTTCTATCGAGCCTTTAGAATGAAGGGCCACTTTGTAGACCTACCCTATCATTGAGATACAATGATAACCAGTGAACTCACTGTATTGCTTTTTATGTGACCCGCCATGCGGGATCCAAAACGTCACGGCCAAACGGCACTACCGAATCATCCCATTCTTATAAACGAAACTCAAGTCAAGCGAGCCAAAAAAGTAAATATGCCCACCGACCTGCAGAGACAAACACCCAAACACCCACTCAAACATTCAAAAAATCACAAAAGGACGACCAGCACGCAGCGAAACGAAACACCCCTCCCAAGAACACCACGGTCAAAAAAGGCAGGCCCAGATAAACGGCGAAAATCGCCTTCAACCTGAAGGCGAATGTCACAGTTCACCGCCTCCAGGACTGCCTCCCAACTGGCAAATTTCCCCTCAAAAACCACATCACATCTATTCATTCAAATAAGTTTTTTTTCACAATAGAGCAAACAAAAATAATACGGTGCAACACAGCAACCGAACAAACTGGAGGATCTACCCCATATAAAACAAAGCCCTGTGCTACCGACCATGAACGGTCTCCCGTTACACGGTCGGTCCAGGATTGGAACCACTCCCATAATTTTAAACAAAGCAACAATGCCAAAAAACATGAGCTGTTCTCTCTAAGCTGTCACAGCCGGTCCTTGGGCACAATCCATCACCCAATCGCCAATGATACTTTTTTAGGTTGGTCACCAAGGCACCGTGTGCAATTCTCCAGGCAAGATCACGGAGCCTGCAACCATTCAGCCTTGAATGCACCGAACGCCATACTTCGGCAGAATGACCTCCTTTAAAAAATTGCATTCTAGGCCCTATACCGCAAGGAACTGTGAACGAGGACCGGCCGTGACAGGTCAACAGGGGGGAAACTCAATCAGAGTGGAGCAAATGACACGCACCACCCTGCTTGGAGTACTACTATGCTGTTCTTTGTTGCTAAGCATCGCCGGGACCCATCGACGCAGGTGCAATCCGCACCCAAAACGTACAAAATATGAACAAGGCAACCCTGGGTCAGTTACCGCTACAAACAATTGCTTAAATAACAAAAAGTTAAATTTACTTCCCAGATGAACCACCCCAATTTGACACATTATAGACCTATCACTATGGGTTTCCGTTGCGCACAAGCCAATGTTTGTCAGGGGGTCATTATTTAACTAAGTATTGTGTGTACCTTTAAAAGTATTCTAAAGTGCATGTTTTCATGGAGGACTGTACTTTGGTACCAACGGACGCAACTTTTAAAATCCTGGTAACAATACTGTATTGAATTAGTTATACATTGGAGTTAATTAATCTAACAAACCTTCATATACATACTGTATATGATCATATATCCTTGTCAAATATGTTCTGTCCTGTATGTCTTTTCTTTTCCACCTTATAAAGATATCTACCTGAAAAAGAGTCTGTTTGAGATAGCAGAAGAGGCAGATTGGCAAATCTCCGAAGTGTTGACGATTAGTGACTTGCCAACCTGGCCAGAGTACGCTAAAGCTTTAGAACGTACAGAGGAAGCCAACAACACAAGTGAGTGATGTTTCACACACAAGGATTTTATAAGATGACCTCATCTAGTTCAAGTCTTTCATTATCTTTGTTATGAATCCTTGGTTGAATGTCAATGGTTTGGCCTAATTATGGACATCTTCCCTTACACTTGCCATAAATGCATGCATGTATTTTGATCATGGATTGAATGATTCAATGTTCAATTAACCTATACAAGTTGTAACTTATCGGACTAGAGTTATCAAACCTGGATTTGTTCCTCAAGTTAGATTCAAGTATGCAGTATGCAGTAGTTGTTTAATATGTGTACATACACTTGAATGTCATTTGAGTAATAATTTGGCGTGGGTTTTGTTTTGTGAGCCTATGAACTGCCTAGTTTTCTCTGCTTTAGCCAATAAATGACAGATGCACTATATTTTGTCTTTTGTTTGTTCAAAATTTTGTGTACACAGATTTTGTTTGGTTGCAAAGTATAAATCCAAATTTCTATCATTCCACTACTGTTGCTTATCTTTCTCTCCCTCTCTCTCTCCACCTCCACCTCCGCCTCCGCCTCTCTCTCTCTCCGCCCACCTCTCTCTCTCTCTCTCTTTAGGTGCAGCAAATGCCAATACAGATTTAAGCAAGAAAATAGTCCTCTGGCAAGGTGATATTACCATGCTTAACGTAGATGCCATAGTGAATGCTGCTAATGACTCTTTGCTCGGTGGAGGTGGAGGTAAATTCAGTCGACGGCATTTTTTTTGTGCATCAATATAATAAATAGTTTTACTGCATATTGTTGTTTATAAGATATTGACCACAGACGAGGCTAAGAGCCACCTTTTCTATTTTGATCATCATCTGAACACATATTATATCTTTCTGGTGTTAATCTTTGTCAGCGCTCGCTTTAAGTGATATGCTAGATGTTTCATTCATTTATATGTTTCTCCTCAATAAAGAGGTACAACAGCAAATAATTACTGACATAAATTATGTAAATACAATGAGGAAGGAAGTGGCCTAGAAAACCGTCCAAGGCATAACGAGTATTGCCACTCCCTATGCAAAGGAAAATGTATCAAAACACAAAACCCCCCCAAAAACCAACCGCCTTCCACCCCTCCCCCCACTCAAGAGGAAAAAAGAATGATCGTAACATGTTGAGAAAAGTAAAATGAGGCACATATCTAGATCTGAGAACAATGAAAGGAACAGTCATAATAGTTACATGAGTAGAATGAGCTGAGAAAATAAATGATTGTGGTGAAACAAAATATCACAGAGTATTAGGCAAATAATTCCAAAAAAGTATTGCACGATAACGTAAACTTTGTTTTGTAATGTTAGTCTTAGGATGGCTTGCGATTAAGGTTATTTATAGAACGATAAGCAAAAGTGGCTATATGAACATTTATGAATAATAGACTGAAGCGAATAGCTTGCAGAGTCTGGAGAGTCAAAAGTGTTTCAATATTGTAATACGCTGTACTAGACCAAACAGTCATGCAATAAGTCAAGTGAAGATATATTAGATTGAAGTACAAAGAACGAAGATTATTCTTGGGTAATGATAATGCTACAGTTTTAATAGAAAGAATTCCAACACCTCTAGCAATCATCATTCTATAGCCTTAAATATGATTATTACAGGTCAGGTAACAAATTTATATTCAAAGGGCTAAAACATTGATTTGATTTCAGTGGATGGTGCAATCCATGAAAGCGCCGGACCAAAGCTTCTTTCAGAGTGCGAAACCTTGAACGGATGTGAGACAGGAGATGCTAAAATTACAGCAGGTGACCATTGAGTCTTTATTTTCCAGGCTGATCCCCAGCACAGTCGATATAAATACTAGTATATTTGTGTATTTTTCATCTTCCCTAAGTATTTGTTTTATAAAATTCACATTCGATATGAAGAGTAACTGGGAGTGATACCTGATTGCACAATATGAAGGGTACTTTGAATTCTAACTGGCACCCCCCCCCCCGCCCAGAAAGAAATTTATATATAGTGTCGGGATTGACACCAAATGATTCCTGGATGGCTCGGTTGGTAGAGTTCACCAATATACAGAAACTATAGGAACATTTGAGAGTGACGGAAGGCTTGAACCAATGCAGCGTTCAGCTAACTTCCAAACACGTTCCAGCTCTGCCCTGTATTTTTTCGGCATACTGCAAAAGAAACATATAATAATAGACATTAGAACACTTAGGATGATTGACTGGTAGAATAAATTCATAGTCGTGTAATTAACTCTGCATTGTTTTAATTTTCTAAGGAAATAAAGTCGTTGGCAGGCTTAACCCTTAACAGATTTTGCGTGAACATTCCAATTAAGTTTATTATCAATATACGTTCCCAGGTACTTGTAGCTTTCTACCCTCTCAACTACTTTGCCATCGATTATGACATGATCATGAACATTATTGCCTTTCCTAAAATCAAACACTAGTTCCTTAGTTTTATTTATATTTAACACCAGACTGTTACTTTTACACCAACCAATAAACTTCTGTACTTCAATAACAAAGGCAGAGCTGTCATTATTGTAAAGAAGACCAGTCAGCACGGTATCATTAGCATATTTGATCATATTGCATTGGTCACTCGATATTTTACAATCATTTGTGTACAAGCAGAACAACACTGGTGAGAGCACACATTCTTGGGGGCACCCGTACTAATGACACACTGGTCAGATCTGGAATCAGCCATTCTAACCATCTGGGGTCAACAACGCATATAATTGAGGACCCAAAGTACGATGTTATAGTTCACTTGCATGTCTAACAGTTTTTGTACTAATATATTGGGCTTTATTAATGGTGTTAAATGCACTCGACAAGTCAATGAAGATTGACTTCACAGACGTTTTGGGTTGGTCTAAGTGCTTCAAGACCCCATGCATGTAAACAAGTATGGCGTCATCTACACCGCTTTTGCTTTGGTAGGCAAATTGATTTTTATCGATAAAACACTTTTTTCAGCTAGAAGAAGTTTAAGAATCACCCCTTTCCAGACATTTCATGATATATTAAGTGCTGTCATTTGCTGCTCACTAATATTTTTTGTGTCAATGTTTTTTTTTTACTCAACAGCTTATCTTCTTCCATCTCAATGTAAGTTATAATCACAATTATTCTCAAATTTCTTTGTTTTCTACCACACGCTATTCTGACCAAATGTTCTATGCCCTTCTGTGTACACTTGAATATGTATTTCCTTGTAGGATACAGTATATCTTAAAAACAACGACATCTACAGTCTGGGAAGTCATTCATCCAAGGAAGTATGGGATGAAGAATACCGAATTCTCATTTTCGTAGTATGCTTAATAGCCGACCTGGCTTGATCAATGCCAGATTACATCAACATTGGTTTTAAAACGTTATCTGCAAGTAGCTTGCATATATATCCTCGTAAATTAATGTGGGGGGGGGGCTCCGTATCTCTGAAATAGCTGTCTGCCTGCTGGCCTGGTTACAACAGCTGCAGAACCCCTTCACTTGTTTTAAGTTTTGCTTTTGTTCACTCTTATCAACGCCAGTCGTGGTCCACACAGTCGGCCCTAAATGCCACTCCCCTGACAGCGTCGTCAGTCATCACAGTGAGATGCTCCTGACCAGTTGCTACAGGACATGTCTGGACAAAGTTTTGGAACACAATGAATTCAACAAAAGGAGCCCAGATACAGCTTCGAAAGATGAAGAGAGGCCGGGGGTCTCTGCAAAGGATGATGATAGTAATGCTTCTATATCCAAGAGATTGCAACGCTTTGAGCCACCCATTCGGAGTATAGCATTTCCATGTATTTCAACTGGCATTTATGGTAACTATTTGTTGTTTTTGTATGTTTAAATCTTTGCAAACATTATTTACCTCATTGGTGCTTTTAGTTTGTAGTACAGTCTATATAATTTCTTGTATAGTTTGATATGGTTTCGCAAAAAATCAGGGAAGTTTGCTTTTACTCTGGAAACGGTAGGGAAAAGGAAACCCTTGTTTTTAGGTCTTGGAGAAAGTCCTTTCATTTTGAATCTTATTCGGGAAAGCGATGATCTAATTAAGTTCCCTTTCTACTGAAAATATGTGTTTTGGGTTTTTTTTTAAACAAATGATTATGCTTTTCATGATTGGTCAATTTGGATATTTACTCTTAATTTTCCACCATAGACTGCACACAATTTAGGAAAGTCACCGGGTCAGCCTTACATGCAGATCATATTCTAGATGTTACAGCTAGGCTTGATCTAGGCAGTGCGCCAAAAAAAGACTTCATGGGATGTGTTAGAAATATGACGTTAATGTAATGGCATTAATCAAAATGTGCTGGTGAAAACTTGATAAGGTACTGCAAGCCATGCTTGGGGATTCATGGCTCTATGGATATCCCCCTTCACCACAACAACAAAAATTAGCAATAGAAGTAAGCAGACATATTAGTGAGTTGGCATCATAGTAAAACAGTAAATATTGTTTTTGGTCTTAAAATAGCCTGGAATTACGATCACAGGAGCCGTGCTCATAGCATGATATTTGTCTGTTCTTACATGTATTAAAGATATGACAGTCTCTTTACTGCATGTATCATGTCTGATTGATCATCCTACTACCTAATCCCTACCCTTGCCAACCTATACTTTGCTTTCAAATGTTTGGTTTTGTTTTTCTTTCTGATGTGTCTAGGTTATCCAAAGGAGGCAGCTGCTGAAGTTGCGCTGAAGACGATACGTGAGTGGTTAGATGAGCACCCTGACGAGGTATTCTGACAGAATTGTCACTTTGGCATGAAATAAGTCGCAAGCAATTTTAAGTAATATTTTTGTGATATCCTCACTGAAATCTTGTTCACATTTTTTAAGCAGTTTAATATTCGTCGGCAATTTCACCAACCGACGAATATCATTCAAAGTACAATTGCCGTTGATCAAACTAAGACACCTAACTAGATATTTTCACCAATTGAAGATTAATGAACAAGTTCTTATTGAGTAGGATTGACATTTTGTCACATAGACACTATTCCTTTGAATTTATTGCATTTAAACAACCACCTTCAAACAGAACAAAGTCAAAAGCTAAAAGACTCTTTCACTTAATTATTTGAATTGAATTTTGATCAGTAAACTACTATGTTATTGGAAAGAAAATTAAGCAAACTCAACGCAAGAAGATGTTTTGAGATAATACAAAAAGAAGAGCAAAAATATGATCTATAAGATAAGTGAAATTTAACATCATGATTGTATCTGCATGCTTCTTGACTTGCTCATACTGTAAGAACGAGAAAATAAATTCAATATGATTGGTTGTAATTCACTACAACTGCTCAAATTCCAACATAAACAAATGCTTTCCTGATGTAGCTGAACCATATTCCCGTCCTACAGGAGGAAAAGAAAACTAAATATCACTAGATACAGTGAAGAGATTTCGATAAGAATTCAAAAGTTAAAACTTGCAACTTCATTTGAAACTTTTGTCATTTCTGAGATATGTCAAGCAGTTAATTTTATTTTCACTTTTGCGTATGCATCACTATTTGCATTTTAAGCATATATGTTGTGAGAGTAGACACGTTTTACCAAAATCACAGGACAATATTAAATAGGAAATGCACTGAATTTCACTGAATTTTGTTGCCACCATATGATGCTTCAATATGCTAAACTTGGGCATTTATCCTTTTGATGATTCCATCTTATTATAACAGATTTATCCCCTAGATGACTTTTAAAAGAACAGAAATTAAGATGCAAATACGCTTCTGTGCTTTGTTTTATTTCTTTGTGATTATTATTATTATTTTAAAATGCTGCATTCTAAAGAAATTGTTGCACTGCAAAGTATTCAAGCTTAAGTTCAAACTTTGGCCTTGTGGAATGGAGAGACTCTGGAGTCCATAAAAGTGCTATACTATGAATTAGTGGGTTTTAGAGTTTTAATAAACATTAAACCTATTAATGATAAATATCCATCAATATGTCTGGCTAGGATTCCTTCTTACATCATTATTCTATGTTTTCTCTCTTTGTGTAGCTGGATGCTGTTATCTTTTGTGTCTTTCTGGATTCAGATGTGAGGAATTATGAGAAACTTCTTCCAGTCTATTTCCCTTTACCAGGTAAAGAAAAATATTTTAGTAATAAACAAATTCCAAAATGTTAGAAAAAAGTCTTGAACTATTGTGAAGACGTATCAAAACTCTTTCCATTTCTATTACTTCCCTTTTATCTCAGTAATTAGATATTATCAGAAACGTCAATTTCGCAATTGAAAGCTCACTTTGAATATTGTACGCATGTAATTCGATGAAATTTCTGTATCTATTATTAAATTCCTCTTTAGAAATTTCTTTTGTGACAAACTTTCCTCTTGACACTGCTACAGCATTTGTACTGACTGTGGTTACACAACCCTCCCCATTTCTGGCTAATGGGAAAGTTCACATGTGGAGAAATTTGAACTGTTAATCCTTCTCTCAATGCAACTTGTAGCTAAGTCACAAAAGTTTCCTCAAAGCAAATATGTATATCATTCTGACCATACTACTTACAAATTCCTCAGAAATAGTACCTACATAGTAAAACATTTTGTTAACTTTTTGAATTTCCATCATACCTCTCTATAGTTTCATAATAGTCCAAATTCAAGGAGGTAGTCTTAGCATTTCTCTGTTTGGAATGTTATCTACTTTGGCCATTTTAAAGTTTGGGACATTATCCTGATCTTGTACCGTCAGTGGGCAGTTTAATACTATATTTTTTTTTAGTGTAGTATTTTCTAGTGTATTATAGAAAAAGAATTATCTGATAATATTCACATGTATAATATATATTAAAAGGAACAATGGGAATGAGAATAAGGATATTGAAGAGCTGAAAAAAGGGTGTCTCATTGATCTCATGCCAAATTCTTGTTTTTTTAGTCAGTTTCATAGGAATGACTCTTTTGATGTCAATTTTGTTTTCCCTCCAATCTATGTAACTCAGTAGCACGTGACTATATATAGTTTCAAACAAGACAATCAAACGTCTGTATTCAATATTTAATGGAGAGAATTCCTCAAAGAGTTGTCGATCTCTTCCAATGTTTGCCTTTTCAGATTACCCTCAGTCCAGATCGAGTGAAGATGAGACGTAAGCCCACCGCACTGCAGTTTACCAGATTTGCTCTCTGTGGTAGGAAGCATACCACCCACCTTCATCCTTGAGGCAATTTTCTTAGCCAATGATCAGTGTACAGTTGTGATTATGTAGGGCACGATGATTCTGCTTCATGTGGGGATGGTTGCTTTCCATATCTTAAAGAGAATCAGAAAAGTAAGACAGTACCAGCATGGTAGGATCCCAAGATCGAGCACCTGCATGTACTTATATAAAGGTAGTACACTGTTGAGACACATATGATTGATAACCCTGATCCGTGTAGCGGTTCATCAGTGGTTCGAACTCCAGTCATGCAATGGCGATGCTCGTCATTTGAGTATCACGCTTAAGGAATCTTCTGTAAGATAAAATGGAGAGCCGAGCAAAAGACATTAACATGATTGGTGAGGGATGCTGTGAAGCTTTACGAAATCACTAAGTTTCTGTTAACCAGAATACAGGAAATGTCTGTTTCTTCTTGTTTGGTGGGGAGGTTTTTCCTTGGTTCTAGCCTTACAGAAATTTTTCCCAACTGTCCTTGTCACCTTTCCTGTCTCAGCAATGGAAAGATCAGTCAGTTCTTTGAATGTAAGAAAGCGCATCTAGTTACACCATGCATGTTTGCAACTTGTGTTTTTAAGCGGAGGCTTTCCACCATCGTGAAATTTGTTCCTGTTTATCACAAGATTAATATTCTGTTCTCCTTGAAGGCATGGATGTGATTGAGAGGAGTGATGTTCCTCGAGTATCTCTTCTCCTAAACACATCAACCATATCATGGTTGTCTGTGACAATAACATTAAAGTGCCTAGCGGTTGATGGGCCATGCCCTGTGATCAATGGAAATAATATGATGTTTGTGAACGACATATATAGTATAGAAGTGTGGAATAATTATTTTGAATTTAAAGAGGATCTGGTTTATCCATGAAGGCAGATATGGAAAGGTATGATTCTTACGTAATTTTGGGTATATTATTGCCACTTGAGGAACTTGACTGGATAGCTGACACATTTGGCCATTCATGGCACCTTCAATTTTCCATACCATGAAATATGTTTTATGCCATGCGAGTCTGTACTTTGGTATCTTGTAGACAAACCTCCGTACTTGGCAGTAAACAATTTTCGTAGGCTGCTTCTGCGAGGTCAAAAGTGATCTTAATTGACCCAAGTCTTTTGTACCACATTCACTTCCATACGTGTACTCTGACATCCAAGCCACAAAAAAATATGAAAAAAATATATTTTTCGTTTAATAACATATCAAGAAAGATGTTCTCCTGTTGCTCTTAGGCACTTTTCCTGAATACTTAGGCCAATTGGATTTAATAGACTCTATATGGAGTGTGCCACTGTTAGGGTTCTGTAAAAGTCATCTTAATCAGGAACTTTAAGTATCCATACCTGTGGAAACACATTTGTTGATATTATCACCTTACAATTTCACCAATGCGTTTATAAGAATCTGTGGTGTTGCAACAATCAATTTCTCTTCTTGATCTCAGCACTGTTCCAATGCTGACAAATTAGTAACTTTGTCAACAAAACTGCAACATATTTTAAAGCAAAAGTCGTTTGTACTTCTTTCACCTTTACCAAAATCATCAATAGTAAGTATATAGTTGCAACTTGTTTACATCATCTATCTCTCTCTCACTCTTTCTCCTCCTCGCTTTTCCAATCTTTGTGTTAGTAAGCAGACCGCTGATCTAGTTAAAACCATTTTTTTTTCTAACTAAAGGGTACAGTTTGGAGGTCCACATATGACCCTCTTAAGAATTATGAAGTTATTTTCTTTTCGTTCAATTTTATACATTCCTGCTGGAGCTTCTGTCGGCAATTGGTAAAGCCTTTTCAAATTTTCACTGTTGTCAAAATTATTTTAGAGTTCATGCTTCACTTTGACAAACGAGCAATGATGATATAACCTTGCCTCGGAATATTGTTACTTTTGTTTTATAAAGTTTGCTCCTTTTAAAAGCCAGGAAAATTACTTAAAACTTTTGAGCAGAAAAATATGCCCCTATATGGTGATATCTCTTATGGTTTGTAATATTGCAGCATTAGAAGCATTCTACCCCTGCCACAGTTATACAGCTGAGTATTTAGACACTAGAAAATGGAAACAGTAATGCACTTCCCGTGGTGGTTTCTTAGGCGTTTTGTGTTCAAAGGTTCACTTTCATTATTTTCCAAAATACTCAACTACTTGTCACTTATAGAAAGAGTCTAGTTTGTGTACATTATGCTCAATCATGTCGCATCAAAACAATTTTACCTGTAGATGTCCTGTCCAATATGCAGACTTTCCATTTCCGAACAAAAGTTTTCTTTGAGGCAAGATTAACACCTGCTTGGTGGGCCAACACCTTAGCAGTACAAATATTTGTGTAGTTTTCATATGGAGTAACATCAGAATTATAGCATATCTTCCAAATTCATATTGATGTCCTATTCATATTGATATTGATGTCATCGTTTTCAAATTGTATAGCATCACTTTGAGCACACCAACCCAGACAATCTAACACTTTTCGTTACGAGAAGTCAATGTTTGTTGAAGAGACTAAAACCCTATCTCAATATCATGCTTTGTATCGCGAGATATTGTTAATTGAACGTGGCCTAATTTGATTGACTGAAAATTTATGGGAGTGGATCATTGTTGGTGGACTTTGATGTCATCACGGCATCAGGTGTGCTTCGAATGCTTTACTTTTTCCGCTTTAATCTTCTTGTTGATTTATCCTTGAAACCTGATACGTTTGGAATATTTTGTTAGCTGCCAATGAGATCTGTCATTAAAATTTCATCAAATGCAACTTGTGATTTGCCTCGGTGAATAAGTGATTTACATATCACCTAAAAGAACATAAATAATAATTACATCAGCTAAACTGCCATGATGATATCATTACTCTGACTGTTCTTGCCAGATCTGTATTACCAAAGTATCACCAGGTTTGAAATATATCATGTCATTGCCATCTGAAATGCTTCTCATGAGGATGTGGTTTTGAGGTGGAGATGCAGAAAATCTCCAGAATCTTTTGTGAAACAAACAAATCCATTGTGGGATACATTTATATTTCTTCTGTGTTGGGATGTCACATGAGTTTCTGTATAAATAACAATGCTAGCATTTAGTTTTTCCTTCTCCTTAAATAACTTACAAAATGTTACTCTTTCTAAAATCCTGTGATAAATAGTAAAACAGAAATATGAAACTGTTTTGTCACTCTTAAGTGATATGATTTTATGAAAATAAATATGAAAATCATTATTAATATTTTAATGTATTCTCTTATACCCACTATCACTTTGGTCTTGCACGGTTCTGCATTTCTAGCCAAATATGTGGTGTGTACTTGGTCATATTAAAAAGATACATTTTATTGATGCCCCATCAAGGTTGGTGAAAGTGAGAAATTTCTATTTTTTTTGGGGGGGGGGGGGTGATATAAGTGACTTTAGGGTTGCTGGACAAGGTTGTATCAAAATTGTTTGCAAGGTATTGTGGTTTCATGCTGATTGCCCTATTCCCCTCCACTTGTTCCCAATAAGAAATGTTAAATATGGATCATCTCCAACTTGTGGACATATAAACATACTGTTACAAATGAACTCATCCCACTGTTGCTTCAGTATCCAGTTGAATGAAGTCTGTGTAATACCATAATACATGTTCAAAATAGCAAGGAAGCACTAAAAACAGCAACTGGCCTAACACATCAGACAACACTCATTACATATCTTATTGATAACAGAATAGGACAGGAAATAACTTGAACTTTCATACAGTAGCCTAATATCCTCAATTACTCATACATTCTGCATCATCCATAATTTGCAATTTCATTTTAATATTCCTTCTATAAAATTTGGTTGGGGAGGGGGAGGAGCTGGTAAAGGGAGGGGTTAATTATTGAACACCATTTTATTAAGCTTTCACATGCCATCGAAACTGCCAGATGAAACGTTTCCGTTTTGTTTATTTGGACAGTGTCTCTATTTGACCTTTACTTGGTAAGATAACTCAACTGTTTACAAATTCTATTGTTACTAGATATTTCTTGAAATCTGAGTCGGTTAGTAGTTGCTTTAGCTCAGTTGGACAACTGACCAGTCAACTTGGTATTTGCTTTCTTCTTCCCTGACCTACAATATAATGTTTGTAGAGTCGAATTGAGGGGCATTTGACAGGTATTTACAATCTCAGTTTACAAGAGAGGTATTTGCTATGGAGACTTAAGCCTATGTAATTGTTTTCTCTTCTTGAAAAGTTTTGTTTGATAAGATGCCAAAAAGGTGCAGTCTTTGTAAACAAATAGAGACCAATCCGAACTGTGATGCAACAGCTCATCAGTAAAGAATTAAGAAACTGGTAGTTTGCAAATTGCGTTCAACATAACAATTCAATAGGAGACTGAGCTGTTAACTTAAGCTCAATTTGGATTGATTAATTTAGGATTTTTACAGTTGGATGTATAATTGATTAATATTTGGTCAAAAAGATGAGGCTAAAGTTTGTCCTGTTGTTGATGCTTCTCTGCCTGGTAGTTGTTTCTCATGGCAAGAAAGGTAAGGCTAAGAAGGGATCTGACCGTCATCAAGATCGTCCGCAGCAGAGAGATGAAAGAGAACGAGGTGGAAGGGATCGAGATGCGTCCCCACAGGAGCAGGAAAACTTGGAGCGGAGGCGTGGTAAGAAAGGAAGGGATCGAGGAAATAATCGAGAAACCCCTGTAGGAGAGGTTGTGGAGGATGAAGCACCATCTGGCAATGAACAGCAAAGTAGGGAAGATGGTAATCGACCAAATCGGGGACAGGGAAGACATCGTCTCGTCAAGGAAGACTCGAGAAGACACTCGTCTCAGCAGAATGGACCAATGCCGCCGATACCGAGGGAACATCCTGCGGAGACCGCACATGCGATTGGTATTATGAGTTCTCCTGAAGGTATGAGGAGATCAAATGTTATTGGTGGAACGCAAAATCGACTTAGTGAAGAAGAGAAGGGAATATTCCTGGAAGCACATAACCATTTCAGAAGTGAAGCAAGACCGTATGCTGCAAATATGGTCCAACTGGTAAGTATTGCAAATTATGTTTCACTACTCAATTTGTTTTATGGAACTAAATTCCGACCTTTCAGTTCGCAACTTAAATTGCATCAGAATCAAAATGAATAAGTCCTAGTATATGGAATTTTAGAAGTGGTATTTTATGAAAAGTGGTGGGAGTCTGTTGCACAAGGTTTTCTGCACCTTCCCATTCTCCTCTGCCTTTCCTGTATGCAGCTTTCCCTTGTGTTCATTATAGAGTTCAATACTGCATGATAATGTTGTAAACACATGTATGTATCTTGAAAATCCCATAAAATTTTCCTCAGTTGCAAAATCATTTCATGTTGCTAAATCTCAAGCCCTTTAGATTAGAATGTATCTATGGATTAATATCCTTCCCTTTGGAATTTAACAGTCATCAGTATTACCTACATCATGTTGGTATGCTTAAGATGTTACAATAATTTCCCAGACACTCTAGCTGACCTTCCAAAATATTAAATTAAATATTGAATGAAATAATATTAATTTCCACATTTACTGCAATAAAAATACTAAAGGGTTATAAACCCTAAAAGAATAAGCAATGAAATAAACTAAATAGCAAACTGATATTGCAAAAGATTCACAAAAGTAAAGGAGAGTTGACAAAATCTACAGTACTTACATTGCTGAGTGCCAAAATTGTACAATAAATTGTATCCGAGCATCGAGGGGAGAGTGCTTCAATGAGAGTGTATTAAGTGGGGGGGGGGGGGGGGATTGCATGTTAGTACTCATTATTTTACTATGTAGTATATAACCGATGTAGGAGGGGGAGGGGATCATACCTGAAGTCATTATTTAAGTCAACCTCCACATCTGTTTGTAGTTGAAAATGTATCAATTGCTTTTTAAGTTCCTCCATAAAACAATCATGCCCTGAATAACATGTTCTTCTTCAAACAATATCGAAACATCTAGGTATAATTTCCTCTGCATCACCATCTCAAATTTTCGTGACTCGTGATATTTAAAACGGTCAATTTGATCTCATCGCTTCTGTATTTGTTCCCTTCAAAGCAATGGGATGATCACTTGGCCAATATGGCTCAAGGCTGGGCAGACGAATGTAGCTTTGCCCACGGCAATCCAGATAACATCTCCCCTTTCGGTTACGTCGGCCAGAACATTTGGGCCGGGTCTGGTGATAGCAGTAGCTGGAACCTGTTCGAGATGGTGGAATCATGGGATGATGAGAAGGAATACTACGATTATAACTCCAACTCGTGCTCTGGAGTTTGTGGACATTACACACAGGTGTGTGCAGTCATCCATTGGCATCAAGCTACATTTTCTGTATCTGGTAGTAGCTAAATAATGTCAGTTACAGACTTGGCAGTGAGAGTAGCACGGCATGAATGTCGAGTAGAAATTACCGTTTGTTTGTGAGTACTAGAAGCGTTGAAGGCTCTGGGTCAGAGTACTCAGTCTTGGCTGTAGTATCTGGGATAGATTTATAAACCCCCATAGTGTGAGTACCAGACCACTATGATAAAATTTGAGTACAATTTCGGGTAAAAATTTCCTTTTGGTTGTAAGTACAAGTATGAGTACAAGGCTCTAACTGAGAGTAGTCAGTCTTGGCTGTAGTATCTTTGATAGATTTTCAAAAGCCCTGAGTATAAGTTCCAGACCACTATGATAGAATTTGAGTACCATTTCGAGTAAAAATTTCCTTTTTGTTTTTGAGTACAAGTAAGAGTACAAGGCTCTAAGTGATAGTACTCAGTCTTGGCTGTGTTATCTGTGATAGATTTCCAAAAGCCCTGAGTGTGAGTACCAGACCACTATGATAGAATTTGAGTACTATTACAAGTAGAAATTTTATTTTGTTTGTGAATATTGTGAATACTAGTATTAGTACAGGGCTCTAAGTGAGAGTACTCAGTCTTGGCTCTGTAATCTGTGATAGATTTCCAAAAGCCCTGAGTATGAGTACCAGACCACTATGGTAGAATTTGAGTACACGCATGGACTCACTACATGTCTGGCCAGTGATTAAAAGAGCGTCTTGTTCTCAGGCATCAAGCAATTGTTCCAGTAGCATTAAGTATTTGATAATGTCGAATTTTTACAGGTAAAGAGACATAGATGCATGAAGCACCAATTAAATGGTTTATCCCGACCGAGAAACGTTACATGACCATTATTTTAAACCCTGAGCATAGCAGGTGGTAATGTGTCATAGAGACGATACAAGTTAGATTCATCATTAACCACTTAATGGAAAAGATTTTGGGTAGAGATTTTATAGATAACAGTTCTTAAATTCTTCTACCTGTTTGATATGTTTCATCTATCTTTCAAATTTTGAAGTTTTGTGACAAAACTTTGTATGAATACACAGCTGTCAGTCTTGTGATCAGCTCTTGGGCTGTCATTCACCAAATATGGTGAAAAACTCAAAATGGTTTTCATTTTGTCACATGGATGGTGCTTTTAATGTAATCCTCAGGATATTTTCATCAGTGGAAATACGATTGTGACAGATCAATGTAATCCTCAAGATATTTTGCATTATTAGAAATACATTAATTAAGCATTGAATCAGCATGACTGTAACATGTTTTTACATGTTTTTATTTAACAGGTTGTCTGGGCAGAAACTACTCATGTCGGTTGTGCCGTAGCCAGTTGCTCCCCTCTCCAAGGACTTGGTTGGTCACCTGCTTCAATATTAGTCTGTAATTATGGTGAAGGGTGAGTACTATCACAAAATTAACGCTGTTTGATGATATCATGTGTTGTTATAAAATTCGATGCAATTGTTGTCTACCCATTGTATAGCCTATTAAATTATGTATAGCTTGAATACTCCCTGCAAATTAAAATTGTTCCCTTTCAAGAAAATCATTTTTTTTACCTCAGACATCTTCAGACAACTTCATGCACAGTAATACGATTTGGTGTGACATACGTTAGCATTTGCTTCCATGATCAAGGGAATATTGAAATGTTCAAGGCAGCTTCATTTTATTTAGTCCATATGTTGATTTGCATATTTTATCACCTTCTTTTGAAACATATAGGCTACTTACACACCATGGAGTCTGTAAGAATATGTCTGTGTGCCATGAAATAGATATAATTGTCCATATTCCTCTGGCAGCTGTTAAGAACACACTCTGAATTGTAAAGTGATGTCTTACAGATAGATTAAAACCACTTCCTAGACGTTTCAAGACATGAGTTGATAGCAATTACCAGAAAACCATGTGACATTGATAATGGAGCCTTAGATCTTGGCTCGTGGCACCTTCATCAGCTTTGTTGACCGTGTTTATGAGTAGTAGGGAACTAAGGCAATTATAGTTTTACGTTGGAAAGAACGAATGTATTCATTAAAGTTGAAGAGAATGTTTTCCTGTCAGAAAGCTGTCAGCAGGAGTTAGGGGATCATATCATCATCAGCAGTAAGGTGCTTCGTTACTACTGGTGGCCACGAACAGCGCCACCACAGTCGATAAATCAGGTAGCATTGGCCTACATTCTGCCTTGAAATATAATAGTACTCGCTAGTACTGTATCTTTATTATTATATATTCTTGTTTTCCTGTTTCTTAAAGGGGTAACTATGTTGGTGAGAGACCGTATGTGAGTGGTTATCCCTGTAGTCAATGCCCATCTGGATATGATACATGTGTCGGAACGCAATTGTGTAGTAAGTTTTAATTTCCACTCTCTTCTTCTTCTTCTTCTTCTTCTTCTTCTTCTTCTTCTTCTTCTTCTTCTTCTTCTTCTTCTTCTTCTTCTTCTTCTTCTTCTTCTTCTTCTTCTTCTTCTTCTTCTTCTTCTTCTTCTTCTTCTTCTTCTTCTTCTTCTTCTTCTTCTTCTTCTTCTTCTTCTTCTTCTTCTTCTTCTTCTTCTTCTTCTTCTTCTTCTTCTTCTTCTTCTTCTTCTTCTCTTCTTCTTCTTCTTCTTCTTCTTCTTCTTCTTCTTCTTCTTCTTCTTCTTCTTCTTTCTTCTTCTTCTTCTTCTTCTTCTTCTTCTTCTTCTTCTTCTTCTTCTTCTTCTTCTTTTCTTCTTCTTCTTCTTCTTCTTCTTCTTCTTCTTCTTCTTCTTCTTCTTCTTCTTCTTCTTCTTCTTCTTCTTCTTCTTCTTCTTCTTCTTCTTCTTCTTCTTCTTCTTCTTCTTCTTCTTCTTCTTCTTCTTCTTCTTCTTCTTCTTCTTCTTCTTCTTCTTCTTCTTCTTCTTCTTCTTCTTCTTCTTCTTCTTCTTCTTCTTCTTCTTCTTCTTCTTCTTCTTCTTCTTCTTCTTCTTCTTCTTCTTCTTCTTCTTCTTCTTCTTCTTCTTCTTCTTGCCCCTTCAGCATCTGAGCATTTTCTCAAGTACGTTGGGAGATGAAGACACCACATGGTGAACAAAGTTATTTCAAATTCAGGGTGTAGACCCCAAATATTTGGCAAAATAATCCATGTAAGACTCTACTCAAAATCACTGCATGAATGGCAATTTTGAAAAGGTCAGGAGATTCTAGTTCATGGTGAGAATTCCAAATGGGGGAACCTAGTAATTGCGGTATGTTCTTCTTGCCAGCTGCACCACGCCTTCACTGATGGTTGACTTTGCCCATAATGTAATACATACTCATTAGCACTACATATAATGTAATACTGTGTCGCAAGCATCGATAACTCACATATACACACGACATATACCAATTCACAAGCATCTACACAAATATATAATTATACACATAAAACTATCATGTCAAATCCAGCAACAATCTACATGCCACGTATATATACATATAGCACTACACATATATACACACATCTGCCGTTTTACTACACACGTACACATAGCACTACAATCACAAGCATATACATTCTACTACATACAAAAAGTACATATTATTCGGTAGTGATCATAACCATCTAAAACCTACATGCCATATATATATATAACACTACACATATATACATCATTCATTTTGGTTACATCTCTATGTTCCGACGTCTCTATGTTCCGACGTCTCTATGTTCCGACGTCTCTATGTTCCGACAATTTTTTTGGACTCTAATTTTTTTTACCCAAATTGTTTTCGGACTCAATTTTTTTTGGACCAAAATTGTTGACCAACATGTTTTCAGACCAACTTTTTCGGACCAAAATTATTTTGGACCAATATATTTTTATGACCAAATTTTTTTTGGACCAAAATTTTTGACACCAACATGTTTTCGGACCAACTTTTTCCGGACCGAAATTATTTTTGACCGAACTGATTTTGGTCCCAAAAAATTTGAGTACAAACAATTAAATTTCGGGTCACAAGCATTTTTCGGTCACAAGCACTATTTGTGTCATAACAAACTTTGGGCCCATTTTTTCCTGAAAAACATTTGGTGCGTCCAAAAAATTGTGTCCTCAAAAAGGTAGGTCAGAAAAAATGTTGGTCCAAAAAACTGAGTCCCCCAAAAAAAAATTGGGTCCCAAAAAATGTGGGGCCCAAAAAATTAAGCCCCCCCAAAAAAATTGGTCCGAAAAATGGGGGACCAAAAAGATTGAGTCTCCAAAAGAAAATTGGGTAAAAAAAAAAATTAAGAGTCCAAACAATTTGTCGGAACATAGAGACGTCGGAACATAGAGACGTCGGAACATAAGGGATGTCACCTTCATTTTAATACACACATACACATAGCACTACAAACACAAGTGTGAGGGAAAGTGGTGTAATCTATATTCAACAACTCTAACAACTTTTCTGACCTGTGACCCAACAATTTGCCTGTATCTACGCGCATAGCACAGTGGACTCTATTGTTCATCTGTAATATTACTCACTAAGACAGTGGTCCCTATTGTTTTGATATGGAGCACCCTTCAGTTTAAGCTATCGTTAGCGTTGCTTCCGCACACACGCCTTCTTACCACTGTAAGAAGAACATGTATCTTGAACTTCTCAACCATTTCTGTCTTTCTTGATTTTTGAACGTAGCAATCGCCTTTGAGATGTGATAGCTGTTTGCAGGACTAACGAATCCGTCCGGTGGCCGTTGTACAACTGTCCTCTTTACCTTCCTCTTTAACGTCCTCTTTTATGTTCTTTCGTATGTTTTACTGGCTTTCATACCCAGTAATGGCCCTATAACCCCAATAAATTGGAGCAGAACAAGTCATCGGTTTTGACTCTTCTTTTGTGTCGCACGTACGGCATCACACAAGCAAATACAATCTACTACACACATATATAGTACATATTATATGGTTTTAATCATAACCATCTACAATCTACTACACATACAAAACACTCAAATCACAAGCATCTATGACTTACTACGTACATACATATAGCAGTACAATCGTAACTAGCTAGAACCTACCATTTACATATTCTCTCGTGGTTAAACATACACATACTACTCTCCATTTTCTTCACAAGTGTAAACTGTTCTTTTGGGGACTATTGCCAGCATCATTTGTTCATCATCTTTTCAAAGGTTCATCATCTTCTGGAGATACAGTTCCTGATGTGCCAGACCCCGTAGATCCACCCCAGGGTGGAGGAGGCCAAGAACCCCCGAGGAACCACAAGGTGGCAATAACCAAGGTCCCCCAGCAGAACCTGATAGTAAGTAGGAACTTTATAACAGAGATGAAAGAACAACAAAATGTGAGGCTGGAATGAAATTCAAAGCTGTAACCAATAGAGCTATCCAACCCTTAATTTGGGTTGGCAATTTATGGACAATGTCCTAGGCCGATCATTTATATTTACCTCTTGCCTACTGCAGGAAGAGCAAGCAATACAGGTGATTTTTTTTACAAGCAGATTTTTTGCAGACATAGTTAATTTTACCTGCAGAGATATTCATTAGAAGATTTAACAATTGCTTTGTTAAAAGTATTTAAAGGAGAAGTCAAATTGATAGAAGTTTAGTGAAATTTGTGAATACTTTATGTGTGATACGTCCATGGTCCTAGTTTAAATATCAAAGATTTTTAAATGTGCAGGAGAGTTCAGAGACTTCAGAGAAATTTTCAAAGAATTCGTTGGAGATTTACAGCTTCACTCCTTTTATTTAATTGTTACAAATAGAGCATGTTCATTAAAACCACTTGGGTTACTCTAGTAGTATAATAATGCTGGACAATATTGACCAGCTTTGCATAGTGTGTTAATCATGCATTATCCAAGGAACATGAATCTTTAAAGAGAAATGTTTTGATAACCATTTGGTCTGATTATTTCTCAGACCATTATTAATAGAGACTATTCATCAAGAGAATGTTTGCGTATCGTTATTGCAGATTTATTTTCATATTTCTTGAACTTCTCCTGTCTTGAGTAGGCTGCGGAGGGACTTTACGAGAAACGTCAGGGGAAATTGTTTCACCAAACTTTCCATCCCCCTACCATAACAGTCTGAACTGTGAGTGGACTATACGGGTGAGTGTATGTGACGCAATGCTAAGGAGAGAAAAGGATCAAATAATATATAATCTCATTAAATGAGTGTATGGGACACAATGCTAAGGATAGAAAAGGATCAAATAATATGTAACTTCATTAAGTGAGTGTATGGGACACAACAATGCCAAGAAGAGAAAAGGATCATATAATATGTAACCCCATTAAGTGAGTGTATGGGACACAAAAACGCTAAAGAGAGAAAAGGATCAAATAATTTGTAACCTCATTAAGTGAGTGTATGGGACACAATGCTAAGGAGAGAAAAGGATCATATAATTTGTAACCTGATTAAGTGAGTGCATGGGACACAATGCTAAGAAGAGAAAAGTGTCATATAATATGTTACCTCATTAAGTGAGTGTATCGGACACAATGCTAAGGAGAGAAAAGGATCAAATAATTTGTAACCTCATTAAGTGAGTGTATGGGACACAATGCTAAGGGAGAAAAGGGTCAAATAATTTGTAACTTCATTAAGGAAATCGGTAGGATTAGTATTTGATGTATGTAGTACCAAAACGACACAAAAAAAAAACATCATCCGAGAGGAGGTGGCAGGGATACATGTGGAAGAAGATGGGACTTTTTTTACATTTGAATTCATTAAGGTTATTGGATAGTAATTCTGACACAGATTAATTGATAATGCTAATTGATTTCATGAACTTAAACAAACATTGTGTAGTAATTTGCAAAACTATTAATAGAGGAATTTATTGTCTACTGGACCAAATATAACGAAGCTAATGCACAGTATTACATGCAATCTTTTTCGAAACAATTGCCTCCTTTATATGAAGAAAGTCCCATCAAGAAACAAATAATCTACCTGTTGGATCTGAAGAAAAGAGAAAGATACCTTGTTTTTGACTATTTACTTATAGATGTAAAATATAGCCCATTTTTGGATTACAGGTTATGTAGAATGCAAATTATGAGTATTACATTCATTGAATAAAAACTGTACAGGTCTTGAATTCTGAAGAGAGAGATTTATAGAGAATCTATGAATATGTAATTCAGAATCTATACCCACAATTTTTTCTGAACATTATTTTACATCTCCAGGGCGGCAGAAAAGCTCGTATATCGATTCAATTCCTCTTTATGGACATTGAATCAGCAGCACAGTGCCCCTGGGATTACCTTCTGGTGTCAGCAGAGGACCTCAACGATATCAAGTAACTATTAGACAATTCTCTATTAATCCCCTTCAATTACTGATTTAAGATCTTTATTGTAAACCTCAAGTCACTTTCCCAGGTCCACACCCATCTTAGTCTCATAACTTAAACTTTCTCCGTCTCTGTTTTTGTTAGCATTCCAAAAACTTGCTTTTAAAGCTTGGTTAAACACTCAGAAAGACTGCCCTATCCATTCATTCACCACTAGTGGTGTATGGAGGGTTGGGTCCCTCCTTCATTGTCAGTGGGCTAAATCATTCAGTGGGAGGTTTTTTAAAAACCCAGCCAAGGAGGACCACTCCGTCCAGGACACCCTTTTATAAAGGTTCATGCCCCAGCCTAAATCTGAAAGTGTAGAATTTCCCACTCCCCCACCCTTCCTTCACCTTTGACATTCTGTGCTGGTCACAGTTCATCATCAAAACATGAATCTGCCAAACATTAATATATGTTTCACTTTTACAGAAAGAAGCAATGTTGTACTGTGGTAACAAATATCACTTTTTTTGTGAAATGCTTTTTTTTTCTCGAGATTTACTCTACTCTACAGGAGATTTCTTTTCTCTCCTCCTCCACGTTTAGGTACTGTGGTAACGTACCCCCTGCTCCAATTCAGAGTTCAACTAATTCTGTCAGCATTCAGTTTTCATCCGATTCAAGCATCGTGAGGGGTGGCTTCAAACTCCGATACATGATTCACGAGCACAAACAAACAGAAGAAGGTGAGGTCAAAGTTTCAAATCTTCTGAATGCTTTCTAATTATTTTATATTTGGACATCAGCATCTTTGTTCAGTGTAAAAAAAGGTTGGTAATCCACATGGTTTATTAAAAAAAAAACATGCCTACAATGATACAAAAAAACTGTGGGTTTTATCAAAAACTCTCTCTTCAATAAATTTCAGAGAAGAAGGAAATATCTTCAATTTTGGCTACCATTCCTTCTCCTGAGTGTTTCTAACCGAAACACTTTTCCCAGAAATTATGAACAATGTTAAATGAGACTTATTGGGAGGGGGGGGGGCGGTTTTTGGCCTTTGTTTTTGCTTTGTTCTTTGCTTGGACTATGTCATATCAAGACTATAGCATTCTGCCTTTGGACATCCATTAAGAGTTGAGCATGAGTTAACATTACTTGATTTCTGGCATACTAAGGGGCAACAATGATAACCTTTAAGAAGGTCCACATTTGTAAAGGCTGTTTTCAACTTGGTTTATTTCTATATTTTCTTTCTCTTGCAGAGACCTGTGGAGGTGTTATCACAGGAACCAAGGGTACCTTAACTTCACCAGGATACCCAGAGGACTATGGTCATAATCTTGACTGTTTGTGGAAAATCAAGGTATCTTTATAATTAAGACTCTCTACTAATGCTTGCGACTTCACTATCACGTTGAAACAACCGAAGAAAAGCAAAGAAATGTATGGCTAGAATGGGATTTGAACTAGTGACCTCTGTTTTACAAACCCAGCATTCTACCAACTGAGCTATCCAGCCCTTATTTGATGGAGATCCCTCTATAGTCATTTCTCTGGTGGGGACACAATTAGAAGCCGCATTACCATGCATATTGTGTAACCAGTGGTCCAACCCATAGACGTAGGAGCCCAATTTGATTGGGGGGGGGGAGACAATATAACCAAAAAATTTCGTGCGCTCCGCGCGCGTTCAACATGTCAATGTGCATATCATATAAGTATGCATCGTTATTACATCGCATGCCAATTACATACAATCACTTGCCGTGTTATTACCCTTCCATATTGGTTAGAATATTTGGGGAAGTCGTTACAATAGTGATGATCATAATAATATAAGTTTAACCATTGAATAACACACTGCAATCTATTTTTCTTTCAGTAGGTGCCCAAAAAATTCTCAGCATATTGCCCGAATTTCACAAAAGTATTTGGATGGAGGGGGCTGCAGCCACCCCAACCCCCACTTCCTCCCCCATCCCCACCCCGCCCCCTTATAAGGAACACAAGAGATTAAAGAAGATTCGGAAGACTAAAGAATATTGAAGATATTTGTGGGGAAATTTTGAAGATAAATTACTCAAAATTTGGAAAATATCAAACCATTTTTTGCAACTAATCTCCCATAATCATATAGCAATTTCTAAAAGGGTTGGGCGATACCTCCCACCTATAGGATCCATACCCAATGGCACAACCTTTGGCACTTGAGGTTGACAAGATGAGCAAGGTAAAACTTGACGTTATTATGAAAAACAGGTTGAATGCTAAGGATTAAGTATATTGCTGATAAGTAAAACATTTTGAACAGATAAACATCAGCGATGTTACTTCTTGAGATAGATAAGCAGCAGCGATGTAACAAGCTACTTCACCTTAAGATAGATTAACAGGAGCGATGTAACCAGTTACTTCATCTTAAGATATATTAACAGCAGCGTTGCAACCAGTTACTTCACCTTTGAGATAGATTAACAGCGGCTATGTAACCAGTTACTTCATATTGAGATAGATTAACAGTAGCCTTGTAACCAGTTACTCCATGTTGAGACAGATTAACAGCAGCGATGCAACCAGTTACTTCACCTTCAGATCCAGATTCAGCTTTCACTAGTTATTACATTGAATCAATTAAAGTCATTGACCAGAGTCAATGCTTTATCTCATGAGAGAGAAACTTTACCGAACCAAGTCATTTCACCATTGAAATTGGCAACTTTAGTCAGGAGCTGTTGTTTGAGAATTTGTTTAAAGTAATGAGTGAAAAGAACATGTTATATTGTTTTCACATTTTAACAAATATAATCAATCGTGTTTAGTTAAAATTCAAAAGGTCTTTTTCAATCTACGTATATCATTAATATTAAGTCAAACTTCATATTCATAATGACAATTGAAATTTTCATTTCAAGGATTGGTTTCATTGAGTTTTGTTCCCTCCTCTGGTAGGTGGCATCAAAGAAGAAAGTTCGTGTAACTTTCAAGGCAATGGACATTGAAAATCATGAAAACTGTGACTATGATTCGCTCACCCTTCGTCTTGGCAGTGAAAGAGTCCCAATGAGGTAAATTTGGGTGTTTAAAACATCTCGAATCATAGATTTTCTAGGTCTGGTATTTTACAGCAAATCTGGTAATTATTACCCTTTGTTTGTAGAATTGATGGGACATGATAGGAATATTTTAACTTTATAGAATATCATGGATTTTAAAGTGACAAACCTTGGATAAAATTCAAGTGTTCGTTTAACCATATATTTCATCCAGGCCTGACAGGTGGAAGTAGGGTTGGTGGGTCAGTGATACTGACCGGTGAAGGTGGGGTTGGTGGGTCAGGGGTAATTAAGTCCTAAACGTGATGTCATAAAGTCACTATTGCTTGAATTAAATTAAATGTCTTTCTTCGTTGATAACTTTCCTTTTATGAAGAAGTTGTGTTTTCAGATATAATTTTTCCCCCAAAGTGATAAAGTTTCCAGTATTACATATACTGGCATTGATTTAAAGAACAACACTACCCCATTAAAACATTAAAATGTTAACAAACATTAAGCAAAGCAGAACCTAGATTGGCTCTGAATCTCACACTGACAAAATGCTACTGTCTATTGTAACATTCTGTTCTATTGCAGACTTTGTGGATCTGAGTTTCTGAAGGGCAAGGCCTACATCTCTCTGACCAACGAGATGGAGATTCATCTTCGCACTGACAATCAAGGCTCAGCATCAGGTTTCTCTGTCGTGTGGAAAGCCATTTAATCTATAATGGAAACAGTATTGGATACTGTCGTTAATTCTATATCTTATAATATACTCTCTTTATTTGTATTAGCATTTCTTTATTGTTTCTTATGGATGGGGTGGGATGGGGGTGGGGAGAATTTGCAACCCATACTCTCTATTGTCAATTGCAAATAAGCAGTTCCATGAAGCTTGAATTGAAAATGATGGTCATAGCCACAGTTTGAAAAATGGAGATTGCAAACAAGGGGCCCGGTGGGGACATAACAATTGTCCCCTGGTTGTGAATTGGCTCTTAATGCCTCTTCACATGGCAAGGTCATTGATTCTGTTCGTGTTTGCAACTGAGTATATTGTCACCACATAGCAACTGCTAGTGAGAAGGGGTGGGTGAGTGGGTATAACTTGAGGTATTCTTGTACAGTTGACCTTTATTTATAGTCCTTCTTTGCTTACAGTAGATTGAACAACTAATAAATTCAGAGTACCAGTTACCAAAGCAGTACTATGTCTTTCATATCAGCCACATACATAAATTTTACATATCCAATTAGTTTGAAATTAATCAGCTTTGATATTGAAAAACATAGCCTGAGTACTTTGCTCATTACATGACTGAGGACAGCCCATCAAATTTCTTTTAAATTTCTGTCTGATGGGATTTCATTGAAAAAAATATTTTTCATCACACCTTTCTCATCCATCCCAATGTTTGGGCCCCCATCATTATGAAACAGTTGTAGACAGACCTGATTGGAAGAGAGGTGGTGGGGTGGGGGGGGGTTCTAGAGTGCTACATCTTTGGCACCCAGGTCTATTGAGGGGGGCTGAGAATTTGTGGTCATTTTGTCATTGACTCATTTTAAAAATTTGAACAGTGCAACCACAGCATCCACAGGGGCCACGTGACATAATTCTACCGCACAAAGAATTATGAAGAGGTATATGTCCCTTTATTAATAATACCTTCATTTAACTTTCACACTACATTTGTCAGTTCCTTAGTCTGCTTAAGCACATGTATAGAAGTTATCCAACCCATCAAATAATAGCTCATTGTTGTACTATTATGGCCGTTTGCATAGTTCAATACCATGGCCAGATGATCATTTAGATTTTGAGCTATAAGAGGAACAATGTTATCGTTGTGAGCCCCGACCCTTCTGCACGTTCTCACTTTAAGCCAAATGATCAAATTTCTAAGATACTCTAATTCACCTTCAGTTCCCCATACTATCACAGCGTCTTTACTCTGAGTCTATGCTTTTCAACATAATATATATCTACATCTAGCAAAACTAAGCAATAACTATGATACATTATGAATCGATACTTCATAAGCAATCACATCAATGGGTCATTGCAGTGACTTTTTCCCAATGTTTGGTACATGTCTGTTAATATGTCATCACTCGGGCACTCCAAGTTTGTAGTACTTGGGCGCTTGAAATTTACTGATGTCAAGACCCTTTGATAGTTTAATGTTAACAAGCTCCAAAAATTCATTCAAACAGTTCATTCAAACAGTCATTATTCCTATAATCCTATGAAGGGTAAGACAATTTACTTCAGATATCTTGGCATGTGTGTAATAGCCTTGCTCTCAAATTAAATTTGAATTTCTAGCAGTTTTGTTAAGCAATAAACTTCAGCCAACGGAATATATCTTTGAAATTATAGAGACGTTGATCACACCTTTTATTTTTGTAGCCATTTGTCAATATTGCTATGTGTACACATTTCGGCGTGTCTCTGATCTTTCGGCTTCCACTGACCGTTTGGCCTTTGAAATTAATTATTGCGCTGCAAACTTCCAGCTTTGGTATCGTACATGAGTTTGCGTTTGGCCTCTGCCATTTTGTTATTTGGTTTTTTCATGCAGGAAACTTCATACCCTACGTCCAGATATATACCCACCAAGTTTCAAGTATATTGCCATTAAAGTTAAGGTGTAGTTTGCAAAACGGTTTCGCGTACATATTGGCAAATGTTGACCATAAACTCCTTTGATCACTTCACTATTGGCGTTATACTTTAATCAATGATCTGTAAACATGCAGAGTCTGTCTTACAGGGGTTTGAGGATTTTGCAATTGTTGTCAGTTTGGTATATGCCGTAATGACCTAACTGTTTTTTTTTGGGGGGGGGAGGGGGGTATTTGACCTTTGATGTCATAAGTCATCGTTTTTTCGTACCATTGTTATGCCGATGACACCCAACTTTTTGTCAAATTCAAAATCGCTGCATAGCCTTCACTCTGCTTTATCAAACTTGCACACCTGCATTTTAGGAGTTGCTCAGTGGTTGCTTTGTAATAAGTCGAAACTAAACGAAAGTAAAACGTAATTCCTTGTTATTGCCACTCAACATTTCTTTAGATCTATTGAACCACTGCCCTCGGTGACAGTTGGTGACACTACTATTGACCCTTCCTGCAATGCCCGAAACCTAGGTGTAGTATACGAATCTCAACACTTCTTTCTCTAGCATTGCATTTTCATGCAGTGGCGTAGGAAGGTACTTTTGAGTGGGGGGCTGAAGACTGATGGCCGGCCTGAGGAGGGGTCTAATGGGAGGGTGTCCCCCTCCCCTTTGGAATTTTTTTGCATTTCCAGGTGGCCTCAGATGCAATTTGGTGCAATATAGCACATTTCAACTCTCACTCCATTTTGTAAAGAATTTTGCATTTTCACCTGGCCTTAAATGCAATTTGGTGCTCCAAATGAGATTTTTTTCTCATTTGGAAATAAAAAAAGGGGTTTTCTGACTTGCGGAGCGGGGGGGGCGGAATGATACTTCCGCCCCCATATTTTTCACTGGGGGCTGTCGCCCCCAGCCCCCCGGTTCCTACGCCCTTGTTTTCATGTTATTTTCATGTACGTGGTATTGGTTAAGATCAAACGGTACCTTAATGAGGGAGTGTGTAAAACTTGTTAAATCACTTGTATTGTCGCTCCTAGATTACTGTAATTCCATATATACTCAGTACCGTTCATAATAATCAAATCCACCGTTCGCAAATGCTGCAAAATAATGCTGCCAGACTTATCAAAAGAGTGCGTAAACGTGGCAGCGCTTTTATTCATTTGGTCGCCCAACATTGGGTACCCATACACTACAGAATCAAGTTCAAGCAGTGTCTTTTAATTTATAAAATCCTCGACATTAACATTCAAACCCCTCTGTACTTGGACGACATGGTTCATCTCTATCGTCCTGTCCGCAATCTCTGTAGATACTACACTTCTTCAGTGCCCTAGATGCAGGTCTGTTCGGGGTTCCAATTCTTTTAGAGCTGCGGCCCCGCAGACTTGGAACTCTCTACCACGTGCTATTAGAGAGGCACCGACATTGACGATATTCAAGAGATAGTTGAAAAGTCAGTTTTTTTCCGGTTCGCTCTCAACTTTTTGTTGCACATGGTTGCGCTCTATAAATGAATATATTATTATTTTTTTTATTGGTACTGTTGCACTTTCTCCCTGATGGCAATCGAACCTACGGTTTAAGATGAATTCATGACACACGTGTTTGTTACACACACTCCAAACGAATTCCCGATAACACAATTTGTACGGCCTTAACCTAAGGAGGCGTATAAGTGCCATCGCAAATTCCGTATTAACCATTACACACCTTCACCTACACTCGAGTCCCTATATAGGAACTCCAGTTTACACACACGCACACCAAAAATACCCCCACCTTAAAAATCGCACACAATATCAAGCACGTGCAATATATGTAGATCGAACTCATAGAATTTGAATTAAATACTAACTTCAGTTTCCTTATTTGACCCCACCCTCCGAAGTGGTAAGTCCACTGCACTTTTATTTTGTCTTTTTTTTGTGCATGGATTGTCGATAGTGTAAAATATATCATGCCCAGTACATAATATTTAGGAATAAGGTACCGTAACACCCAGCAATAATTTTGCTTTCTACTAGCTTTTAACCGGCCCAACTAGCAGCTCACCACATATTTCTAGTTGTAGCTACGGAAGCGTAGAAGGGACATTGCATTGACGAGTTACCAACTTGACAAAACGACAATTATCTGCAAATTGACGAGATGGTAATGTGACAAAATTCAGAAAATTGACGTTTT
The DNA here is from genome assembly GCF_037975245.1 of Apostichopus japonicus. Lineage (NCBI taxonomy): Eukaryota > Metazoa > Echinodermata > Holothuroidea > Aspidochirotida > Stichopodidae > Apostichopus > Apostichopus japonicus. The sequence goes on along the minus strand of NC_092568.1, from coordinate 33,766,164 downwards.
GACGAGTTAACGGATCTCGTCAATGCATCAATTTTCTGTAAATTGACGAGTTGCACACTTACTACCACTCGACAAGATGACAAAATTCAGAAAATTGACGTTTTGACGAGATAACGGATCTCGTCAATGCATCAATTTTCTGCAAATTGACGAGTTGCACACTTACTAACCATCTCTACAAAATTCAGAAAATTGACGTTTTGAAGAGATAACGGATCTCGTCAATGCATCAATTTTCTGCAAATCTGTTATCTCGTCAAAACCTCAATTTTCTGAATTTCGTCACTTTACCATCTCGTCAACTCGTCAATTTGCAGATAATTGTCGTTTTGTCAAGATGGTAACTCGTCAGTGCAATATCCTTTCTACGCTTCCGTATGTAGCAGCTGTTTTCATTTGAATCCTTACTATAATTTGGCTAAGCTTATAATTGTTTGAAATCACTTTTCTCAGTCGTCTGCTGCTCAATTAGACTACAATTTTCGGAAAAGACATAACTTTTTTTTCTTATTGTCCTAAGGGGGTTTAGTTTTGGTATAATTGTCGCGTTTTGGTAACTTAAGAATAAATCATCTTGAAATATCCATTACAGATTGTTTTTCGCATCGTGAGCTTTGTGTTTTAGGTGATATTTGCGCTCCTTCGTCGACGTAGCGCTGCGGTATAAAAGTTGTTGAAATGAAGGTGGGGCTTATTCGCAGGGCAGCCCTGTGAATAGCCAGACACATGCACCTTATTCACAGGGCAGCCCTGCGAATAGCCAGACACAAGTATCTTATTCACAGGGCTGCCCTGCGAATAGCCAGACACATACATCTTATTCACAGGGCAGCCTTAGACTGGGTTAACGGGCTCAGTAATTTTTGGGGCTATTCGAGTTTGCTTTTGGGCACCAGCTATCTTTTTGAGAGTCTTAATTGGGAGCCACTATATTTTGAGGAATTTATTGGCCTTTGGGATTTCTATCTTAATGCTTTTAGGATTGGTTTTGGGAGCCTAGGGCATTAAGATTGAACCAGTCTAGCATTAGTACCGCCAACATTAAAATGTCATCCCTCGATCATTTTCACCTTTGTTTTTGCAGAGTGACTGCTCATTTGCATGTAAAGGTGTGGGAGGGGGGGGGGGTGTCACACCTTTGACCATATTGGCTTTCAGGCAATATCGGCTTTTGGGGAATCCCTTAAAATAAGCTTTTAAACTTGAACTGCTGGGCTCCAAAAATTAGCTTATGAAGTGGCTAAGACTATTTGGGCCCAAAAGGTTGACTTTTTCAAGGCCCCTAAACTGACTGGTATCAATATAGCAAAACCTAACAAACCTATTTTCAAAATCGTCACAGCCCTGCGAATACGGTGTCTGTGTACGTTATTCGCCGGGCTGCCCTGCGAATAATCACTTCGTTAAATGAAACGAAGTTGTACAGTTTGTAGATGTAGGCCTACACGCCACGGCAGTAGCGGGACAATTAGTAAGTGATTGGTGAGTTGTGTGATCGGCCCTTCAATTTGCAAGTGAACATGTGCCTCAAACAGTGAGCGAATTATGTTATTCTCGGATTCGGTGTGACCGGGACGTCACCGTACACACACTATCCTTAGCTATTCTCGAATTCAGGAATTCAGTGTGACCGTGACCATTTTTAGCCATAACCAGGGGCGGATCCAGGGGGCCGACCCGGCCCCGGCCCCCCCTTTTTGGAAATCAGTTGCGTTTTTTTTATGTGAGAGTACTTCAAATTCCTAATAGGCATAACTTTGTGAAAGAAAAGCCTAATATATATCCAGCTGCTCTTCCCTGAAACGCGATCGTTTTTATTCCAAATTTGAAACTAAGGCAATTACCAGGCCTACGCGACATCACGTATTAATTAGATACGGCTCAGTACTATAGTGCTGACTAATACTGTCAGGGAAAATCAATGCACAGTTAGCAAGTATATCATAATTATCTGAATGAAACGGGGTGTAGGCGGTTTTACACTATCTAACGCAACGTAGTCGCCAAGAACCTGAAGTATTTTTAAGGGAGGGCCAAGGAACATGAACTTATAGCATGCTCCTCGTGGTGAAACATAATTGCACCTATTAGGTGAATTGAGTGTACTGTTAATAGTAGGAGAGACTAGTGTAGGTTCTTATGACCATCTAGACCGGTTTCTGCTCTCAAACTTTATAGGAGGAGCTTCATCAGTAGTAGCCTTTGAATATTTTATATTCGGCCTGGGCGTCTCGTTCTCAAAATGCATCTATTTTCTGTGCACGAGTTTTTATGGACTCATAGTGCAGCTATAAGAGCATCTAAAAGAGCTTCGTGTGAACCTTGAGAGTCAGCTGATTTTTCGTTAGTATGAAACCTTGAGTTAACAAGTAAACCTTTGAGATTTTGGGCCCTTTTGTATAGGCTAGAATCGGTTCTTTTGGAAACAGTTTGGATAATTCCGCGTGCAGGGGCGTAGCGAGCGGGGGGAGGGGGGGTGTGGGGGTGTATATAATAATTTGGTCGCTGTCGGCAAATTTTGGGTCTGTCGGCAAAAGGAGAAAAGGTGAAGAGAGCGGAAGGGGAAGAAAGAAGGAAAGCTGAATAGAGAAAAGGAGAACGGGAGCTTCTTTATCGGTTATTTCGATTTTCCAGTTCTTCATCTGATAAACTCATTCACCAATCCAATCACCCGACGCCTGCAAGTTAAAAACCTCTCGGCAAATAACTGATAATGTCACGGCCGTCAGTATAGCTACTGTAGCCAGGCTCAGCTAGACGAGTGCCAGAATCGCCTGGCAACTCAGTGAAAGAAATGGAATTAAAGGCTTCCGTATTAACAGGCCGTAGCCCATGAGTCGTGCTATCGTGTGACAACGTATTGTTATTATCCTCTGTTCAGAATGACGTCATCGCAGAGGTCATTCGTTCTCCGTGGAAAACTTAAGGACACGGCTCACGAATTGTACACAATTTTTAACGTTTCTCGCTTGTATATCAATGAATGTTGTTATTTCTCATTACCGGAAAGTTTTCTGAACATTTTCATCACGAAGTTTCACTATTTCAACGATCGGTGAAAGAGAAAACACAGTTCGATAATTGGTCCCAATTAATTCTTCTTCTGCCGACTGCCATAAAAATAATATCGAAATGGAAATTCTACGGTGCCAAATTTGGCTTAAAATATGCATCAGATTGCATCTAAGGACGTTTCAAAACTAAAAATTTTCCAAAGGGGAGGGGTAGACCCCCTACCCTCAGACCCCTCCCCCATTTCAGTCACCACTTCCAGATCCGTCGGCAAATCAAATTTGACTTAAAATATACACCAGATTGCATCTAAGGACGTTTCAAAACTAAAAATTTTCCAAAGGGGAGGGGGACACCCCCTCCCCTTAGACCCCTCCCCCATTTCAGTCACCACTTCCAGATCCGTCGGCAAATCAAATTTGACTTAAAATATACACCAGATTGCATCTAAGGACGTTTCAAAACTAAAAATTTTCCAAAGGGGAGGGGACACCCCCTCCCCTTAGACCCCTCCCCCATTTCAGTCACCACTTCCAGATCCGTCGGCAAATCAAATTCTCCACACCCCCCCCCAACAAAAAACCTTCGCTACGCTCCTGAATAGGAAGCAAGAAATAGTCAAAGAATTCCGATATTTTTTCGGTCGGTGATCCGTTTCCGCTTATTATCGGGCCCTCCCTTAAAAATACTTCAGGTTCTTGGCGACTACGTTGCGTTAGATAGTGTAAAACCGCCTACACCCCCCTTTCATTAATAAGTATATCATAATTATCTCATTGAACATATCTTGTTTTATGTTTTTTCTTGGGGTGAATCTGGCGTCATAATTTTCGCGCAAAAGAAAAAACGAATCGACGCTATAATAGTGTATCCATTGTACATGCACTGTTGAGCGTTCTTAAATATGTGTCTATCGAGCAAAAATATGTGCACAAAAAAGCGTGTCTGCAACGTTTCTGGTTTTTCTAGTTTTTGGCGAAATGTTTCACCATTTTGCATCTAAGCACTCACAATTAACCAAAAATTTCCAAGGGGGAGGGTGCCCCTCCCCCTAGACCCCTCCCCAGGACGCAGATCACTAAAGTGCTACCATCGGGATGTCGGCCCCCCCTTTCTCAAAATCCTGGATCCGCCCCTGATAACCATATGACTTTTCAAGAAGGACAGTACTGTCAATAGTCTACTGGGGTTAAGTGTTCTACTGAAAAATCTTGCATAGTTTTCAATGGTATACACAGTATGCTATGAACAGTGAATGCTTAGTGATAGCCACAGTAAAGAGACAACATGTTACTGACTACTGTATTTAGCTTGACAGGTACCAAATTTCATCTGTTACATTACCTGAAGGGTGCAGACTTAGTTGCAGTGAATGTAGATATATGTTCTCATTTGTTACATTGTCTGAAGGATGTAATGACATCTTTGTCATTACATGACAAAGATGTAATGTCATGTAATATTGGTCATGAAATATTGGTTATGAAATATTGGTCATGAAATACTGGTCAAAAAATTGACCAATATTTCACCGCCTCCCTGCCACAGGCACAGCCCCTAATTCTATCTAATAATGCCTCTTCACCTTTCAATCGGTACAATTTCACAAAGAGCAGCCATAGTTACAGCCATAACAGCCATAACTATACAACCAGTATATTGGCATATTTTATATGCGGGTATATCTGCTAGTATAATAAAACAACCGCTTGGAGAGGAGACATGTTGCATATGCGTGACGCCACCTTGTAGGCAATTACGACACGGGGGAATTCCGAGTTTCACAATACAGCAACACCTCATCTGTGGATTCCAAAATCACACGACTCGGTTAGTTGCATTACAGTCGCGTTCCGAGTGTGCATTGTCAAGCAATCCTGTACTGCAGACGCCTCATCGTCAGTAAGCAAAAATCTGTAAGTTATGCATCTTGTATTACGTACAAATCTTAGATAGAAAAATATATCGGTTATAAATAGTAATAAAACTAACAGCATGTTGATTGGTTCAAGACGAAGGCTGAAATCCATTCCGAACAAATTAAATATTACCGTCGAAGATTTTTTTTTAATTGAAAATGTTTGCAGCGAATAGATTTTTAGCGTAAAAGTTGACAATAAATTATCCTGGAATAAACAAGTCGATTCTGTTTGTAAGCTACTTTCCAGTAGATTGGCTTTACTAAGACGTATAAAACCATTCATTGATACGAATAACGTTGCAGCTATTTTAAAATGGATACAGTATGTTTAACCGATGCTTTAGTATTGTAGTTAAGTATGGGGTATGGGTAATGTCAGAAATGTTCTCGGACTTAGTCGGATACAGAAGGCTGCAACAAAGAATTTTTCTCAATGCAACATTTGATGTTAGATCTGAAGATCTTTTTAAAACTTTGAACTGGTCCTCACTCGAAAAAACGTGGTAATACCCAGTATCATCTGAAAACACGTTCATATGTTGCTGCTAGTGAGTGGAACGACTTATCAGCGGAATGTAAGAATGCCAACTCCTTAAATACCTTTAAAGGTTTTGTCCAGGACTTTAACTAATTTCTTATGCACTTGATTTCTTTTCATTGATTGTTCCATGTTGTATTTATGCCATTTTTTTTTCAAATTTGGTATGTTTTTTCCTTTTCAATGTCGTCTTATTGTTTCCGTTTGTATTCTATTTTATTTTTAATTTGACTACATTCTTTTTGTTCTGCTTGTAGTTTTTATATTTGCCAGGGCTTCTGGTAGATAAGCTTGATTAGCTAACCGAGCTTTCCCTTTAATGTTAAATAAATCAAGGTGGAAGCATTCATTTTGTTCATTCAATAGGCCCCTATAGATCTAGGCTCAGGTATACTTGAACGTTGCCATGTGTAATTATGTATTTCACCCGCTAGGCCTACGTGATATTTTCAGTAGTGACGTTTTCTAAGAATTCCCTATGTTGAAATTTCGACTTGTTCCAACTAATTCAACTGTTCATATCAAAAACAGATTAAAAATGAGTCATAATTATGAAGTTGAAACTTCCAAAGATTAATGTGACACCCTCCAAATCTAAAGATTGATTTTCGCGCGGATGATTCTAAATCGTTTTTGGGAAACCAATTTTCCTACACAGAAAATCTGCTTACTCGTCTGTTAGTAAGGTGTTATACCTTTAATGAGTAGGGATGCACCTCAACTCGTAGTGCGACTCTTATTTCACAAAATATGCGCATACATGTACTTGCAAATTTTAATCAGTACTGAAAATACATGGGGCAATGTGTACAGATGCTAGACGCCGAATTCTAAGGTAGTCAACTCATTGATCTAATTCGTAAACTTACTCATGCATTGAGTTTCGATACTTCCTTAATGCTTACAATAAACGATGTGAACGAAGTTACTCATCGTGAGTAGATTAAGAATGTTGTAGTTGGTCGAAATACTAACGTGACACGTACATTTACAGATTGTTTCCAAGTATTAAGAGTGATCAACTAGTGATTCTACAACTCTACATAGCGATTAAACTACCCGCCTCGTAATTGTGCGAACTGCCTTTCGTAGAAGTACTGCCCATGCCATTCAGTTAGTAGGATGGTGACTTCGAAGTTCGGACACTTAAGACTTAAAACACCCCAAAACTAAATCTTCTGGTATAAATCATTTGAAAATATACTTCATATGGTGGGAGAATTTTGTTATAGTACGATACACGGCCAAACTTTCTTTCCTGCAAACTGTTTTCACGTTGTTTTCCAAGAAGATTCTTCGTGATTGTGGAACTGGTATTTCTTTGCTAGAGTATTGCGAAGTTCGGACACGCAACCCACAGTGTGGCGCTGGTGATAAAATTGGTGGCGCAGTTGCTCTTTCAGTAATTATAACAGACTTCATAGATCTTCGTCATTTTATCGACAAATATGTAAGTAATTTATTGCACACGGGTCATTTTGGAGAGAAAATAACTGTAGCTTCGTACTTTTTGGTGAAATTTGACTCTTCCTCTAGGTTTTCATGGTAAAATCGTGTATTTCTTAGGGTGGTCCGAACTTCGCAGTATGCCGAACTTCGCAATACTGACTATACTATGTAGTACCAGAGCGACGCAACGACCAAGACATGCAAGATAAGACACAACTGCTCTTTCTAATTTATGGACATATTTGTTGATATTTTGGAAAATCAAGGTAAGTTGTCATGTGTTTTGTTTAGTACTATGATGTATGTTATTTTTAGGTAGTTAAAATAAATATTTTCTAATTTTGATGCAATTATATCACATTATTCTGAACATCTTACTGATCATTAGCGGAAGAGGCCTCGTGTTAAACTCTGCGGTTAGCCTAACGTAAGCGTAACACAAAGCTTTTGCATTGATATGCCTGATTTTGGAACCAGTCATTTCGTCCAAACAAAGTCAGCTTACAACAAACTGCCCAATTAGTGTAGCAAAGTTAGTATTATTGCGGAAATACACGGCAACAACCGAATTTCGCCTTTCCAAATAGTCAAAGGTAATGGCGGATAAATATTACTAACAACATTATCATCACATGACTACTGGCGTAGTGTATGCTATGGAAGCAATCTCCATAGGCCTAAGCAATTTACGTTTAGTTTGACGTTTTCTTTGCACTGCAGCAATGCACTGCATTGAACGTATGTAGGATCCAAGTGCATATTATAAGTGATTCTGTAATAAGCCCGCCAGCTTAGGCCTACACGTACTGCCCAAGTTATAAAAGTATTATGTGAAAGTATTGGACACATTATTATGATGTGATTGGTGTGGTAACTACTGTGAATTGAACAATGTAGTCAGCGTTACCAGCGGCATATGCCCCAAAAACGCTAGATTTGCAAAAGTAAAACCCCAGAAAACGCTAGATATAGATTTTCATGAACATATGTTAGTAGCCTATTACCTTCCATAACAAATTGCACTTATTCATATGATGGACAGTTTTATGATTATTTTAACAAATTTCAAGTCATAATTGCTCAGAACCATAACAAAACAACTGTAGAATCAACAAAATTACAACTAATTCAGACGAAATTTAACTGCAAGAAACGATTATCGTCTCAATCCGTGGTAAGGCTGTGTACGCATAGTGTGTACATACACTCACACAATAGCCCACAGTTCCGCTCCTCACATTTTCTACATGCACACGTGCCGCACATGTACTGGTAGTGGTACGGACTGGTTTGATACAGTAAACTTTTTATGTGCAGTGGTGTACGGAGTAGTATAATTAGTACAGCACATGTAACAACAGCAAACCACAGGGAAATTTGAACAGCTGATATAACCTTTTTAAGCCTGCGCAGTATGTTAATCGTGCAAGCGGACTTATGGAACTAAATCGTTCTAAAATGTTAAGGCGTCTTGTTCTAAGTTAACTGATATAATCCTCCTCCCAGACTTAATAACCGCTCTTGCGTTCTTTAAACACAAAACATTGTACAGCATTCTATAATTACTGCAAGGTACTCAGGATACTGTATTCTTTGAAAATTGTTGGCAAGCTACTTGTTGTGTTAGAAAGATAGCTGTGGGGGAATGAGACTAATCTGTGGGGGTGCGAGGAAGAGCTAAACTTAACTATGTTGGGAGAATATGAATCATCTGGATTGATGAGTGTACAGCTTTAACCATAGACTTACCCTAGTAAATAAGGTACACATACAGGTCAGTGTTCAAGTGTAATTGAGTACTGTAAGATACATGTACTATGTACAGGCCTGTGTTTCTAGATTATAGTGGCTGTTTTATATTATTGGCATAGACATGTGGTGCACATGGTGTACTACACATCAAGGTGCCTAATTTGACAGCCACTTTGAATTTAAAAAACCTGCTTGCCTTTTCTTGCAAATCCAGACAATCATTTGTGTCCTTATCTTGTCATGATAAATATATTTCACTACAGTTACCAACAAAGAGTCACTGACTTCGAAGACTCCTGTAGGAGGATTTCCTTGCTAACTAAACCTGGCCTCCTGTTCAACACTAATGAACTGTTTCTGTTAAATTGCACATTATGAAAGCACTTGAATTAGAGTTTAACTTTCCATGGTAGTGCCTTTGCTTTGTTTAATGCAAAACTTTTTTATGCCTCTCATTTTCAAACAGGTGCTGTACTTCAAGGGCAAGCAAGATTTCTTCACATTAAAGTTGGTACATTCTTAATTGGCCTCCCTGATTTGATTGAAAATTTTAGCTGGAAGAGCTAGTCCATTGTGACAATACTGAAATACTTTCTCAAGTCTTCAACTAAGAATGGCTTCTTCTTCTTTCAGTCTTACTGATTCAGAAAATGTGTACACACAGCATTCAGGCATCTTCAGATGCTGCCATTGTAGATATGAGAGCCGAACTCGAATTAACCTTCTTAACCATCTTCAAATGGTCCACTCAGGAGAACAGAACTTCAGAGTTTTCTGTGGAATTAATCATTGTGAAGCCTCATATAGTATTGTCAATTCTCTAAAAAAATATATAAGAAGGAAACATGGCAAGAACTATCTCCACACCTGTGGTTCAGAAAGATTGACAACGTCGGGCCTCTGTCCTCAGCGCCATGTCTCATTGGATCAGGACCGAATCACCTAAGTGCAAAACACATTCAGATTAAGGCGGAGAACGAAGTTGTGAGTGAAGTAGACTCAATCATTGAAGGGTTTGAATGCTTGATTGCCGCCTTTTATACATTCAACATCAGCTTCCCAAAGAAAAGTAACAAGACTTTATTTTTCCTGGATTTGTTATTGGGCTTTAAATCCAAAAAGATCCCAAGATCTGTTGCAACTTTCGTAACAAAATATAAAGACTTTTAATGTTTATATGATGCAAAGCTTTGCTACCTGAGGATTTTTATCTTTTTGTGTTCATTACTTTAACATTTTTGTTGCACACTGTTGCAATATTTCTTGCCTTAATTAGATCACTTATGTACTTGTCGAGAGAAGCCATTTCTATTTGTTTTGACGTAGAATGGGGACTTTTTCTGAATTTTGGATAATCAGAAGAAATCTCTTTGCGGGATAACAGGATGGAAAGCTCAAGCATGTTCAGAGATTCATTGCAAAGGAAGAGGTCGGTATTTGTGTGATTTCTCATGGTGGTTAAATTATACCATCAAAAAAAAAAAGGGCTGGTTTACATAGAAACCAGCATTAGTGTTTCAGTCTGAGCTTGCCTGATTTGATCGCAAAAGTAAAGATAAGTTAAGGCCAGAATTAATTGATTTTTTTAAGCTTGATTGATTACCAAATGATTAGCATTACTGATTCAACAGTTCCAAAATACATATAAGTTTTCTGTTATTGCATTTGTTTAAATCAAAAGCTAACAGTATCACATTGCAGGATGTGCATACTTAAAGAAATCAGTGTTTTAAACATTTTGTTCTGTGTTTTGTTCATGGTTGTTTATTTATCTGTGTTAGTCATTTATCTGTGTTTCTTGTTTTTCACCTAATTCAGTTTATAGGGTTTGTCCTTGCAAATGTGTCGGTGAGGTCTCATTGAGTTTAAGTGTATAAAGTAGCTGTTTTTAAGTAAAAGTTGCCAAAAAACTTTAGAGACCTATTGCAATATTTATAAGAACCTAAGAAGATGGATTTTGTCAACTGACTTTACCACAGTAGCATTTGTGTTTCTCTCGAAGTTAATCGTAATTTCTCATGCATTTTGCTGCTTGATTATTGTCAGAGGTTTAGTATGTCATGGGGAAGTACAGCATCAGTTTTTTATCATATGTATCTTAAGAACTTCATTATCAAAAACATGGTATTTGTGTTTTGAGATGTTGGAATATGAAAATGTTCTTTACAAGTTCAATAAAAAGAGAAATAAACTCTAAATTTCTGTTTGTTATCATCGCTCATCTGTGTATATCTACTAACTACCATATCAGTACTATAAATATGTATTAGTAAGTTTACATGCCTGACCATGTAATATGTTACTACTTTGGTTAGTGAAATCAGGGACAACACTGAAAGCAGTACTTTCACTATCTGCCTAGTAATTGTAAACATTTAAACTAGTAAATCAACTGCTCCGAATCAGTATCTTTACTCAATACCGGCAAGTATAAATACTACCACGGATAGTAAAATCAGGGATCTAAGTTTACTCGCATTTGTGAGTACTTGTGTTTTCTGTGTATGAAGTCAAAATGAATATCACAAGCCCCACCCTTAGTCAAAGGATGCGAGTATGTTTCGGTATGTGAAGTTTTACTTCAACTGCTTTGTTTATGATCAATACACTGTATAAATTACTAAAGATGCCAAACAAGTTTCATTAAATAAGTTAAGTCCATATCAGGTCAACAGTACATAAACCGGACCTTTGAACTGTGCCCAAAAATATTATAATTTACTGGTCGATGACCTATATTAGGCCCAGCCGAGGCACTGCCTATAAATTATGTATGGAAATTTAAGTTATGGCTTTTATGGAATAATTTCTGCTTTCTACTATGGGTCATAACCGGCCAAAATGTCAGCTCACAATGTAGTCCTAGTTCTAGCAGCTGTTATCATTTTTGATATTATAAAAGAGATAGTTGTTAAATATAGCAATACATCATTTTGTACTCTTATAGGAAACATGGACAAATCTGGAAACAACGATGGAAAGGGAAGAAAAGAAAATCGTCACCTTAGAGAAACGGCACCTGTATTAAGATTGACTGAGTTAATGGATGAAGTTCAGCTCACAGAATTGTGGATATCGACAGACGCCAAACGTACGAAAGGTGGCCTAAGTGGTGTATCAACGATGGTTTTTAAAACATCTTCCGGGGCGCTAAATGAATTCAAACTAAGACCACGTGAAACATTGCAAGAATTAATCACAAGCTTACAACAAGATCAGAAGCGTACATGTGTACAAGGGACATCTCCCAAATCGACAACTTATGATGGTAATTTTTCAAACATCACATATTTTCCAAATGTTTCTTTTGTCAATTTATACCTACATGGTATAGTGATATTTGTCAAAACTTTGACAGGGAAAACAATTGAAATCGCTGTGCTTAGAAGTGGTACGGTTCAAGATATTGCGGATCAAATTTTTAAAAAAGAAGGACTCCCCCAAGATCAAATGCGTCTTATATATAGTGGACTGCAATTGGAGTTCACTCGACCTCTGTCGTTGTGTGGCATCACGCAAGGATCCGTTTTACATTTGGTTCAAAAATTGCGAGGTGGCTTCGAAGTGACTGTGACGACATTAACTGGTAAGAAGCTTTCTGTAACTGGAGTCACGCCAGAGTCCAATATGAACGTAGTGAAATTAAGAATCTACTGGTTATATCGTTACCACCCTGACCGACAGATTATATATTATGAAAACACAGAAACCAGTGATAATTGTCCCGTGTCGAAGTATTCGACAGATGGTAGCAATTTCGTCGTCATTCTGCGTAGCGACGGTCCCATGAATATACAGGTACAATCGCTGACGGGAGCAACATGTCGTTTACAAGTTAACTATTTTGACACCATAGCATCGATAAAGTCAAAGCTTGAAAGTTCCCAAAACATTCCCAGTGCACGACAACAACTGTTCTGTGTAAATAGGGAATTAAAGAATGATACAACTCTGTTTCATAATAACATTACAAACGATCATCACCTAACCCTCATAGTGAAACCATTTGGGTACATGACATTATACGTAACGTGTACTACTGGTCTGGTAATGCCAATAGAAGTCCATCAACGGGATACTGTCAAATCTTTAAAGGCGATCATTGAAAGAAAATTTTACGTCAGCGCAAAACAGCAGCGTCTCATGAAAGCCGGGTATATTTTAGAGGATGCAAAGAATCTATCAGATTATTCAATCGAGAGTAATTCTATTATTCATTTGACGGTAAGTCAGCTGGAATTCATAACTCTCCATATTCAAATGAGAAGCGGCAAGATGTTAACATATCGCGTGGATCGCACAGAAACCGTAAGGAACCTAAAGCATCTAATCAGTCAGGAAGAGGGACTTCCAGCAGATCAACAAATGATTCTTTATAAAGGGACACTATTAGAAGACGCAAAATGTCTTTCATACTATGAAATCAGTAACGTTTGTAAAGTTCTTCTGTTTTCGAAATTGTCCGGAGAGGTAGTGTTTCGTTTACGTTCTCCTGCTGGTGATGTGATGTTCAATATTGGTGCATCGCGAAGTGACACGATGGAAGCTATCCTCCAGAAGATAAAAGAGGACTCTAAAATACAAATTGAGCAAGAACAAATAACTTTTGAATTACAACCATAAAATATGAAATTGAAGAGGTAGTAAGTTGGAATATCCAGAAGAGTGAAAAAACCTCCACAGTGATACGGACCCGCATCTCCTGCTTTATTTGCGGACACCCTAACCAACTAGGCCATGGACACCGATAGTGTGTCCATGGGTTCGAACCAGAAACAAGGGTCGTCATTCCACTGTAAGCTTTTGCCACCTATAAAGGCCCATGCTCGAATCCCGGTGGAGTCTGGAAGCTTTTTCACTGTTCTGGATTATTCAACTCACTACGTTTTCAAATATATATATATTCATTTGCTTTTGTCGTTTACCTCCATTTCATTTACAAAGTCTGTTCAAAGTATCTCTTTCGAGATTCGGTTTTAGTTCGAGTTGTAAGCATCATGTTTGATCTCTAGAGCAAGGCAAATATGTCACCAAAACAGAAAAAAGTATTGTTCGATACAGGTGACAAACGCCTACAGTGGAATTACGACATTCCTTACCGTTTCCGAACCTCTGGATATACAATCAGCGTCCATAGCTTAGTGGTTAGGGTGTCCGCATATAAAGCGCGAGGCCCGGGTTGCGAATTTTTTTCCCAAACAGGTTTGCAATTGCGTGTTAATAGGCGCTCATGATTGGTCGGAAAAGTTACGTCATCACGATAGAAACCTTCACTTCCAGATAACCAAAGTGTCTGCATCCATTCGTTGCAACGAAGATATAGCCGTTCAAAATTACCCGAAGCTTTTCGTTTTAGATGTGTTTGGAATTGGTTTAGACATATTGAGCACACTAGTATGGCATGATCATCTACTTTGATCGAAGTTTTCTGTGAAGGCATTAGTCGATAACAACGCACAGTGAAATGTTCGTACATGGTACATCACACATGCGCTGTAGGCCTATATGTATTATAACTGTGTACATAGTGCATTGACGGAAAAATATCATACTGTAGCATGGTGGGCTCATAATTGACGCACTTAAGGATTTGATCAAAGATGTATATCAAGGAAAAATCCAAATCACTCAACTCTATGTGTTTTTCATATGTGTAGTTCATCAGAAATGTTATGATCTCAAAATATTTAAGGTTCTGTGCTTATGCACAGTACAATTGAGCAGAATTTGACCACAAAATGTCTGCCGTGTCAAGTTCTTTCATACCCCTAAATTGACACATTCGTCGATTAGCTAACCGTGTAGTCCAGGCCTTAGTATACATCCATTGACTTTAGATGCTGTTTGCTATGCTCTGAGCCTCTAAGCGCAGACAGGTCAGGTCCCAGAGAGTAGTCTTATAATATTGAGGTAATGTTGGTTATTTTTAGGATCTAAGATTTCCAAATGCCCAAAAAACGTGCAATACTGTTGGAGGGTGTTAAAAGCTTAAAAAAATACCACAATTTGGTCAGCAAATAGCTGAAATGGATTCAAATTCATATAAAATGTAATTCTGCTTGACTGCAAAAAGTTTAGGTGGCCTGCTGTATCGTTGCTAGTAATAATTGAAGGTGCGTCAATTACGGGGTGCGTCAATTATGAAGCCTTGACTATACACTAAACTGTTTGTGTATATTCATTCAAGACTCGTGAAGTTGATTTTAGTGTAGGCCTACCCATTCCACGAAACGAATTCCGATTGCAGTAGAACGGCTCATAAATCTTGAATAACGTAAACACGAACCCAATAGAATGTAGCGTATGTATCATAAGTATGGTCAACACGTGATTCAAGCATTAAAAGTAAAGTTAGGGCGTTTGATTGGAAACCCCGTGACTAGACTTAATTAAGTGTCAGTGTGTAACTCGGTGCATGTCTTCGAACTTCGAAGCGATGCCATTATTGATGCTGACGTCACGAGCAATCTGATTGGCGGAAAACTCCGTAATTGCAAACCTGTTTGGGAAAAAAATTCGCGCCCGGGTTCGAATCACGGTGGGGGCTGGAAGGTTTTTCACTTTTCTGGATTTCCCAACTCACTACGAATTTCAAATATATATCAATAAATATATATATATGTATATATATATATATATTATCCATCAATACATTGATCTCCGAACATAGTCGCTCTCCTATTTGTTAATGAATAATGTCATTGGTAATTGTCAATTTTCTTTGACACTAACATTTCGACAAGGTCGATCAATAAGTTCCGAAATATCACACATATTTACAATTGCCTGGTGACAGAGCAAACACGATACACACAGCAGCTGTTTTCACTCTCCTTGGGTACATTGTCAAAGAATTGCCAGTATTGTCAGATATTCAAACATCTGGTATGTTTCATTCACAAACTCGCTACAGTAATGCAGTGTGATCACATGTATTATGTTGCCTTTCATTTTGGTCCTTCGGTATAGGTGTGGCATTGCCACCTAGGCACCTAGCCTGTCTAAATCTTTACTTGAATGACGTCATCCATATACTTGCAGGCTACCGTTGTTCGCTGTACCAGGTTAAAGTGCCATATTCACTCTTATTACCATCAGTGATGCTTCAACACTGAATAATTTTATACAATTTTCGAGTCAAAAAAAGGGGAGGGGAGGGGAAATGTGGGGTGTTGATCTACAAAGATTGGCATATGTCTTCCATGGTTCTGTTATACATAGCTCAGATATTTAGGAGCAGGAACCGCATTTTTCAGTTTGCATATTGCATTAATTACACAAGCTCACAAACACGTAGCTGGACTTGTGTTACTACCAAAGACTTATTCCCTTCGGTAAGTGGACGTGTCAATTGTAATAAGAAAAAGAAATTTAATAGTCATGCGGTACCATTGGAGGTTACCGCCTGCTATCGATTGCTTTGCGAAACCACTTTGACGAATA
Source organism: Apostichopus japonicus (assembly GCF_037975245.1). NCBI lineage: Eukaryota > Metazoa > Echinodermata > Holothuroidea > Aspidochirotida > Stichopodidae > Apostichopus > Apostichopus japonicus. The sequence continues at coordinate 33,750,049 of NC_092568.1, read as the reverse complement.
GTACTATACTTCAAGTAACGATAAAGGGAAGCAAGTCAACAGTATAGCGTTTGATCATTTGTAGCTCTCGGGTTAAATGGTACTTCCCCCTTTGCCTTCTATCGCCTACCCAAAGATAAAGAAATGTGTCTGATAACAGTTGACGGTACGAAATTATAAATGTAAAAATTCGCTCCTACTAATCGATAGCGGCCCCCCCCCCCCGCCCGAACATTGTTTATAGCATTATTTCCAATCACACACTAAAACGTCAGAGTGCCATTTCTTACCGAGTTTAAATTAGTCTGTTTGATAATTAAGTGCTACTACGGCGACATGTAGCATATATAGCCCTGCAACGCGCCTACTAAGGCCTAACAATATAGTGTAGCTTTGTGTAAGATTAAACTTGGCAGTCATGAGTCTGGTCAGATCTGGTCTGGTCTTAAGTTTCGGTGCAACTCAGAATTCCTGACTACAGACCCGATTCGCTGCATTTGCATTATTTTGCTCTGGATGTCAAATTTAAAAGAAACTTTTTTTGCGCAACTTACAATTAACCTAGCCTAAAAGTACCACATATCTACAAGCTCACCATGATACATAACTTAGCACACATCTCAGAGTTGGGTCTGAAATTGCTGTTGTCATAACGGAGGCTGCAGGTGCTACCATTGATACACTGAAGCACACACAAACACAAAATCAAATACTTTCGTGTTAAATATTTGCTTCAGTATATTCAACTTGCTTTAACACGGTGGAAACAAAAATGTCATCAAAGGAATCTAAACTTGGTTACAGGGAATTATGGACACTGTTTTTGTTTTGTTTTTCAATTATGTTATATGAAAATTCAATGTGGTCTAAAATGATCATCGTATAATCATTCTAATTAATGCAAATGACCAAAGGTCAAAAGATAATTAAAATCATACAAAAAAGGTGAGAAGATTTCCTGTAACTTTGTGAGTAATTAGATTTTTCGAAGCCTCAATAACAATTAAAAGTAATTTTGATTCAAAGTGTCCGACTTATCGAAGCCTCCTAAGCTGTTCTACAAATATGTTCAATTTAGTTGAGTGTATGTTGACTGTGTCACAACCTTCTTAGTTATTTTCTCCTGTGTGGTTTCAGCATATTCTTCCGTTGCCTGCGAAGCCTGAGGTTTGTCTTAATACACCCGCAGAGTGATGTATATCGAGGTTCATCACAATATCCTTTACCATAGGCCTATTGGATAAAGATGGTGAAATGGGATCACTGAATGTAAATTTACGTACGAGTGAAGTAAATACGCATTCTTTTGTGTAACGGTATAGTTCTGAATAAAACAGTATAAAGTCCAAGTGCATACCAGTTTCTATATAAGGCAACTGGCACGGAGCAACTAGAGCCTATGGGTATCTGTTGCAGAACAACTATATTTGCTATTACAAACGTTACAAGATACAACCACCACCAAATACACGAACCACAAAGGAGACCATAGAGGCCATATTGCAAGGATTTCGTTTTTATCTCACGTAATATACTGGTGGACAATTTACTTCGTTGACTATCGCTTAGAACACACTACAAAAGGTAAGTCAAATTGAGTCGACCGATGGTCATAGTTCATCGCCGAAAAACCTGGATTAAGTTTTCGCCAAAAATTGGATTATTGGTTCCGCAAAACGTTGACTAATAACGAAAATCTTAGCTTTCGACCGATAAACCAAGTTAATGGAACGGTATTCCAAGTTTATCGGTTGATGGTCCTGGTTATCGGTTCATAATGCAAGTTTTTCGCTGGTAATCCAGGGTTTTCGACTAGTAAGGCAGGTTTTTCGCAAATAAATCAGATTTTTTTCGCCGATATGACAGGTATTACGAAAGATGATCCAGGTTTTCGCCGAAAATCTAGGTTTTCCTCCGAAAACCTAGGTGTTTCGACCGATAATCCAAGATTTCCCTTTGATAATCCAAGTTTATTGGCGATATTTCAGATTTTTCAAGCGATAATCCTGATTTTATCGTTGAAAAACCTGGACATTTGAAAACCAGCCCTTTAGTAAAACTGCAGTACATTTTTCGCCATTGCCCGCTTCTTCACCTTTCAAGGTTATTAACGGTGACTTATTTACTATTAGGAACTTCAGCCAGCGTGTTACGTAATCAATTTGCCAAGCCTAGCAAAGGAAACTAGCGTGGAAAAGTCACTTGCACGGTTCAAATATCCCGTGATCTCAGACCGCGAGAGCCTATTAAAATGCACGAGGCAGGTAAAACGTTACGGTAAAAGGGCGCATTCCAAATGTTTTCTTTTGATAAACCTGCATAATCGGTTGATAAAGAAGAATTTTGTGAGTCCAGCTAAGGTTGTTTCCCCCGATTCGACATTCAGAAAATAATGAAGTCAGCTAACATATTTCCTTGTTCCTATATGTATACTTCAGTAGAATTGCTATACATACACCGACCTGTATGGAATCTGGTTATATGCGCTAAGTATGCAATTTTGGAGTTCTTAAAGTGATTCCGTGCGTTTGGAATTAGGAAATCAGAAAATATTCATTTCAAAAACTGGACCTTCGTTTAAAGACTCGCGCAGAAAGAAACGTCTATAGCCGGTAATCTGACCTAGTTTCGAATGAGGTGAAACAGAAGTGCTAGACACCACCATCGATCCCAGAAAAAACGTACACAGCTTGCTACCTTGGGTAGTTAGACACTAGTGTACACCCATTACAAAGAGCTGGGGTCAATACCCACAGCACGGTGTACAAACGAAACAGCGATGGACATCTAAGTTCCAGCTATAAAAGTAAAAAGGTATCACGTTTCATTACTGTCTGCATTTTGTAGTGACAAGAAGAAAACTTCACTTGCAAGCATTATTTTTTTTTTATTATTCATGTATTCTCTTACGCCATGCCTCTTGATTTAAAGAAGCCAATGAGAGAACGCACTGTAATGCATATTCAGAATTCAGTATCAATGAACTCTCAGTTTCTCGAAGAATAGCTCACAGTCGATGTGAATATAGCAGACTAGTGACAACAGTAGTAAATGTGCAAAACCTAGCCTATGGTCACATATAATACTTCACTTGGTATACCACACGGTATTTTCACATAGTCTTTGTTGGCGTCTGCTATAGCGATATTGAAGCATATCAATACATAAATACAAAAAGGAATAATTGCTCTCATTTTTCTCTGTGGAATATATCTCAGGAACAGACTACAGGGTTGCAGAGGGCGAAGCCTCCGCAGCCTGCTGCAGCATTTGCGTTCTTTTTCTCTCATAGCGAGCTTGAAGCACGAAAATTCATGTCAGAGAGGAATTAAATTTTATTGGAATGTTCGAAACCCCAATCGGGAGAAGGGGCCGGTAGCTGCAGCATTTTGTGATATTTCTTGTTTTTGTTTTGTTAGCTTGATTTTCCATATATGTGTGGGGGGGCTACTTTCGGACACCCATGATCTCAATCCGTTTTACATTTGATATTTTCTGCAGGCATCATCATGGATAAGCCAAGAAAGAGAAGCCAACGGGGAAACAGAAATGCAATATCTCATAATTTTAAAGACACGGTACATCATGATGGCACTGATGATTGTCTTCGTTCCACCCAAGAGGCACTAGGGAGAATGAGCATGAGGGAAACGACAGGGGAAGACTCGAACACTACCACGAAAGGCGACTTGTATCCAAATAGCTTAGGCCCCTCAAATAGCGTAGGTCGATCAAATATATCTCTTGAAACATCTTTAGATGAAACTACGTAAATGAAGGTAATGCCAAATTACAAGTTTGAAGTGTTGGCTCCTAGCATGCAGCAGAAAGATCTGCTTACTGAAAATGGATCATTAAAATCAACCAAAAATGATAATATCTCACATCTAGCAGATCTTTTCAATTTCTACGTTGTCAATTTATATCGCCGTGGCATAGAGGTACTTGTTAAAGATCGATCCGGGAAATCCTTCCAGCTCAATGTAGTACGCAGCGCCACAGTTACAGATATAAAAAATCAACTACAAGATATGACAGGCTTTCCTCCAGATCAGGTGCGTTTAATATACAGTGGTTACGCTCTGCAAGACGAAAGGAGTATTTTAAGTTATGGCATCAGTAATGGGTGTACAGTGTACATGGATTTACGGCTAAGAGGAGGAGGCGGCCACATTTTGAAAGTAGAGACATCAACTTGTTCCTTTAATGTGATCGGTAGCCCTGGCTCGACCTTTTCTTCAATAAAATATTCTATCTACTCCGAAACTGGCTATCATCCAGATCAACAAGTTTATGGTACAAAGAAAGAAAAATGGAAGACCAAGAGTGCCTATTTGCATCAGATTTCACCCTTCAGCTTACGCTGCGCCCCTCAATGCCCCTGAAGATAGAGGTGCAGTTACTAGACGGAGCTATCTGGCCTTTAAGTGTGAAGTCATTTGACACCATAGCATCGATAAAATCCAAAGTTCAAAGTGCCAAAGGTGTATCCATTAAACAGCAGCGCCTGTTTCTCGTTAGCCATGAACTCAACGATGATACGACACTCTTTAGCAACAACATTGAAAATAACTCTCGCCTTACTCTTTTGGTAATATCACCTGGTTGGATGTGTGTATTAATACTGTGCCCTGGTGGTCTTGCGAGGCCTTTTAAAGTTCGACCAAATGATACTATCACCACCTTAAAGTTGCTCATAGAAAGAGAATTGAATGTAACCGCCAAACAGCAACTCCTGACTATTGCCGGGAATACACTAGATGAAGCTAAACATCTGTCAGACTATACTCTGAAGGATAACTCCATCATTAAGTTGGAGATAAGTAAAGTGAGGTTCATACAACTACATTGCCAACTGAGAAACGGCAAGGTTTTAACACTGCACTTGGACGACTCACAAACCGTCAATGACCTCAAGCAAATGATAAGTGAAATGGAGAGTATTCCACCAGACCATCAGTTGATTATTTTTGAAGGAGCTATTCTGACCGACACCAAGCGCTTGTCAGAATGTAGATTGACGGACCACAGTCAAGTGTACTTGTTAGGTCGCGCTTCAGGAATCGTTAACTATAAGTGTGTAGTCCATACTCCTTCAGGTAGGAGAGAGGTCATTGATGTAGGGTTCAGCAATACAATCGGAGGTATTCTAGAAAAACTAAAAAGAGATCATCAACTATCTCTGTCCCAAGAGGAATTTAGAATGGATATACAGAAATACTGATAAAACCTGCAGGGTGAAATGACAATCTTACCCAAGCAACTGATAATATCGAAAGATGAATGAAATTGTAATCTATAGTAGCAGAGACCATGGGCGGCGATCCTGGGGGGTGGATGGGGGGATATATCCCTCCATGAAAATGGGTGAAGGGGATGTAATACACCATATCCCCCCCCCCCCACCAAATGCCAGGAATAAGAATATTTTCATGCCTTCATTTATGCATCATCGTGAATGTACGGCTCTTTTTTAGCTTCATTTCTCGCCTACCATAAACGCAGTGCGATCTTTTCAAATAAACCGTCTTTATAAAGCAAGAATAGTTGACTGTAGGCTTCATTGGCCCTATAACAGCAAAATGTATTATTGCGCCCACGGTATTGATATAGTACATATATGCACGCTCATAGTATTCATATAGGCCCTATAGTAGGCCTACACACGTACATGTTCCCTCGAACAGCTGAGAATCTCATGTTACCAGGGTAATGCTTAATTAGGGGCGTCGGAGCGGTTCGCCGGACCAATATTCACGGCGCAAAAAAAAGGGAGAAAAAAAGTAGCACTAAGAAGAAAAAAAAGGCATAAAATAAAGAACCAAAATGAAACATACTTCAAAATGTGTTTCAGAAGATTAATCGGGTACAAAAACAGACAAGGGAGAATGCACAGAAGAAAAGCTCGGGAAGTGCCATTTCCTGCAATCTGGGAGGCATTTTTCAAAATTTTCTCCATTACGCTACGCGCCAACCAATGGTGGCGCGTAGCGTAGTTTGACCTTCCAAACGTCCCCCCCCCCCCGATAATTATGGTAGATGGCCACACTCTGATCTTCCTTACCAATCCCAAATAGCTTCCGACGCCCCTGTTAATACACGTACGTTTCACCTGGATGCCCTAGCAATCGGTACCTAGGAATGTAACTATGTGTAATTGTGTATTGCATGTGTATAGGCCTATAATAGCCTGCATGAGGCCAGTTTCTTCATCGAATAATATAAAGAGCTCTCGAACATTCTAACGTAGCGCCTGAAACAAGATTGACAGGAGCAATTTTCCCAAAATAACACCCGAAATTAAAAAAAAAGTATTTTGGATCCTGATATCCCTATTTGAAAGTTGGGTATATGCCGCTTGGAAACCTCGGGAAGTGCCGTTTCCGGCCATCTAGAGGGTTTGTAAATCCCAAAATTTTCTTGTACGCTTCGCGCCAACTCATGGTGGCGCTACGCTTAGATAGTGAACAAGGTCATATCCCCCCCACTCGGAAGTACGGATCGCCGCCCATGTTATTTCAGTTTGAAGAGGAATTGAATTATAAGAATGCACAGAGGGGAGGAAAAGAGATTGTCTAGGCGTAATAGCAGTGGCGTGCTTAGGATTTCGAACGGGTTCAAATTTTGTCGACTGATTTCTGTAGGGGCGTGAACCTTGACAGAAGGATCAGTGTGGATCCAAAGCTTTTATAAAGGAGGGGTGCTGCTCTGGGATCATTGAAACCTCCCAACTCCCACGTAGGGAAACACATTTTTAGCCCTCAAAATGGTGCTTTCTGAGACATATTTAGACTATACGTTAGGTGTATGTGAAGCAGCTCTAGAGACGCAAGAATGCGCTAATGAATAATAATAAATCCAAACTTGAATCGATTGATTTAGGTCAGAGCTTTATGAAGTTTTATGGGAGGGCCAGAAGCGAATCAATTATTTTGTAAAGGAGGGTTTCTGCCCTGGGGAAACTGAAGCCAATTCCCATGTAGGGGGTTTATTATTATTTTTTATTTAGGTTTACAGTCTTGTACAGGGCCAAGGCCCTTTCACACGACTTTTACAACTTAACCCTGGTCATTGGTAACTTGTCACACCTACACACCAAAGTGTGCACAATTCAATCAATCTCTCCTGCCAGTGGGGCACCACAGTGCACCACAACCACGTGTCCCCCGGGGGACTTCCCATAGGGTGCAGCCACAAACCGGCGCACGCAACTATATTTACAAGTTACCACGCAAGTCCCCATTTATACACCTGGGTGAAGAGAGGCAATGGAGATAAAGCGCCTTGCCCAAGGACACAACGCAATGATCTGGCCAGGGCTCGAACCTATAATCCTTAGATCACAAGTCCGCTGCCTTAACCACTTGACCACAACGCCCTCACAAAAAATAAACATTTGGATGTCAAATGGTGCTTATATATACATACTTCGTGTGAGGTTGAAGGGGGGGGGGGGGGTCGGCCACATGGGGGAGTGGATAAATTCTTCCCCAGTGATTGAAAAAATCCACGACTGGACAATGACCCGCTCTCTCACCCACTTGTGCACACCATATATATATATATATAT